>NC_056747.1:1157328189-1157435689 GCF_019279795.1 Protopterus annectens | reverse complement strand
GTAATATGAACATAAACAGTGCCTTGTATAGATATATTGAACGTTACCCCAGTCATCAGTTTCATTTTTTTGCTATTGAAGGGGTTAGTAATGATCCTAGGTGAGGGCCTTGGGCTGACATGGTTGAATTTCAAGAGCTTCTTTGGTAAATTAGGTTAAATGCACATGTATTTCCTGGATTAAATGACACCTTCAGTATAAGTAGCCTTCTTAGGCTACGTTCTTATTGCATTTAGTATTTCACACCTTAAATTAAGTACCTATTTAAAGTTGCTGCTTGCATTTGAGTAATTGTTTAATGAATTTTATAGTATTATTGGTGCATTTACACCATGTGATTATTTTTGGTGTTTTATATTGTGTGATTTTTAACATTTTATTTCATTCTGATGAAGTCTTTTGTTACAAGTGAGATGAAGGCGCTCAATAAAATATCCTTTTGGGAACCTGCTGTGTTTGGTGACATCATTTAGTTTACAAGTCGCTTTTTCATCTGAATTTACAGTTACCCATCCAATCATCCAGATTGTGTTTGAAGAGGGCTAATGAGGTGCTCTGTTTGACATGAAGTGGGAGTCTGTTTCAAAGATGTGGTAACCTCTGAGAGACAAATCTGTCCCTCCAGCAGGTTCTATTAATGTCACATGCAAGGTTAAGGTCTTTAGAGTGAGTAACCCATGTACAATTTGACTTTCAGATATGCAGCATTTCCAGTAAAGCAGGGTCAAAGATTGCATTATACTCAATTATTGGCTTGATGAGGGAAAAGTACAGAGAAGTTAAAACTTCTTTTTTTCTGGATGCAATACCCTTAATTATGAGATGAGCACTATGGAATGGCCTTCTTACCACTGTAGAGACATGGTGATGAAAGGTAAGGTTGCTGTCAACCTGTGTGCCCAGGTCTCTCACCACTGAGTGCGTACTTAGAGTATTGTTATGGGTCTACTTCAAAACATTGAAATCTCATAACATTGAAACTCAAAACACTGAGACCATAACATCGAAAACCCAAAACAATGAAAACACAAAACACTGAAAGTGTTCATCATAACAGAAAACTACAATGCACATGTAAATAACAGCCCCTCCACCTATAACAACACCAAAGTAAGAAACACACTTTTTACTACAGTTCTGCAGGGGGGTAAGTCCCCCTGTACCACCCATATGGGGGGCTCTGCCCCCACACCCCCATAAATGTAAAGACAGCAACTCCTAGATCGCACTACATTGGAAAAAAGTTAATTTCCTATCCCCACTGTAATATGAACAGCATACAGAATGTAAACATATGGATGTGTTGCTTTCATGGAAGTTAAGTTAATGTTCTGTGAAGTGCTGGGAGTGAATAGGGGTAAAAGCATTTATTTCACCAATCTGTACGTGTTTTTAGGCCACACAGGTACATAATTTAGACATTGTTAACATTCTGTATGGTGATCTCGATACAGTGAGGTTAGGAAATTAACTTTTTTCCACTGTAGTGCGATCTTAGAGTTGGTATATTTAATTTACGGGTGGGGGGAGCTTGCCCCCCTACAGAAATGTAGTAAAAAGTGTGTTTGTTAGTTTGGTGTTGTTATAGGTGAAGAGTATGTTTACATGTGTGTTGTAGTTTTCAATCTTATGATGCAAAGTTTCAGTGTTCTGAGTTTTCTTTGTTTTGGGTTTTCAGTGTCTTGGGTTTTCGATGTTATGGTCTCAGTGTTTTGAGTTTCAATGTTATGAGATTTCAATGTTTTAAAGTAGACCTGTTGTTATTGATATGGTAGTTAGCAGGAACATTGCGCTTACCAAAAAGGATGATAATATAATACATTTGTTTGCATTGAGTTTAAGGCCATGACTCTGGCACCAGTCATTTGTTTATTTGCAGGATGTTGATATCATTTGGAGAGTCTATGAATTCTCCCAGTTTGCAGTCATCAGCAAACTTTGTCAGCCACAGACCTTTAGGTTTAGCTTGTACTTTGTAGAAATAGATTACAAACAGTAGACTGATCCCTGTTAAACACTACTGGTTACAGGTCTGCTGTTATAGGTGGATTCCCCTACTTTGATTATATGGGTTCTATCAATGAGCCAGTCATAGCTCTCAACCTTCCATCTCCAAAATGAGGAACACTCGCCTTCATAATGTGGAACAAATGGGCAAAATGTGGAACGCATACTAATTGCTTACTAACAACTTCAACTAAGAAGGTCATAGAATGGTTAAAATATGCTGGTTTTACTTATAAAGAACATCCTTTAATGAATTAATATGATTAATTTCTATCTACCATGGATTTCACGTAAAAAAATTCCTAACACTGAATGTGTAACAGACTCTTTCAATGTGGAACTTTGAGGAACTTCGAGGAACATGAACTTAAGACTCCAAATGAGGTACGTTCCTCATAATGAGGTACACTTGAGAGGTATGGAGCCAGTTAACAACCCATCTAATGATATAAGGGTTGATACCTAGCTGGGTGAGTTTGTCAGTGATGTCTGAGTGGGGGATAGTGTCAGAAGCATTGGCTAAGTCTAGGTAGGCTGTATGCACAGATGTCCCCTTGTCCAGGGCCTTTGTGACTATCTCGAAGAAGTCCACCAAGTTTAACAAGCATGATCTTACTGAGTAGGGTCAAGTGCTTGGAGATTAGCTATATCTTTGTTGATAAGGTCCATGATGATTCACTGCATGGCCTTGCAGATATGGTTAGTTAGACTAATAAGTCTATATTTCCTGGGGGTCAGTGGAAGCACCAACTTTGTGCAGGGGGATAACGATGGCCATTTTTGATTCAGCTAGGATGAAGCTGGTGCTTAGACTGTGATTGAAAAGAGTATGCAGTGGTGTTTCTAATTCCTAGTTTTGCCCATGTAGGATGCAACCTATGATGTTATCAGGTCCCATAGATGCTGTCCTTTGGCCTTAGAGAGTGCCGTTCTGCTGTTTTCCCTTCTGTCTCAGTTCTCAGCTTCTTCTGATTTTGCCCATTTGCTGCCATTACAACTGTTTTGTCTGTACTCCATTTCATTCTATGTGCCTTCAGTTTTGCATTCCATTCCCCTATTCTTTGCTGAAGTTCTTGCTCAGAGTTTGTCTGTAATGCTACATCATCTGCATGCAGCAACTTTGTTGATCTGTCCCCTCTGACCTGTTTGCTAATGTAGTCTATCACCAGTATGAAAAGCAGTTTGCCCAAAGCTGAACCCTGATGCACACCCACTTCCACTAGGAACCCCTCTGTAAATACTGTTTGTACTTGAGTCATTGGGTCCTTATAAATAGCCTATACTAATTCTACAGATGTTTCAGGGAATGTGAAGCATTGCAGGACTGGCCAAATCAGCTTTCTTGGGCAATTGACATATGCTTTCTTTGAATCTAGGAATATCCAGTGGGGCTCTTCTCATCTCTAGCTTTTTCTGAATGAGCCATTTGCCTCACCACAAACATCCAGTCATCTGTGCTGCATGCTGATCTGAATCCAAACTGTCCATCCCGCACTTTCTACAACTTTGTGTATTGACCAGTTACTCTCCCCAGAACCTTCATGCCATGTGACTGGAGTTCGATGAATCTCATTGTTACAAAAAAGCTGATAAAATATAGAATACCATCTAACAAAACCATATGAAAATCCCTCTGCAGAACACAGGACAAACCTTGAGCCAGTAGGTGAAAGCCTTATAATTATAGTATGTATAATTCATCAGCTACACTTGTGGTCTTTACTTTTAATTTACAATTTAGCCAGAGGCCATCTTATATTTATTTGCTGTTGCTGTCAGTTACAAGCATGCAAATGCTAATTTGGAGAGAAAATGAGTCCAAGTTATGTGAAGTCATGCCAGAGAAAGTGAACGCATAATGCTGCTTAACCATTGCAATAGAGTACAGGAAAGTCTTTAATAGCTTAGGCTGCTAGGTCACTTCATTTTTAAAACTTTAAGAAGACTGTTTTAGTTTTATGTGAAATTAATGTTTTCCTTATGTGGCATTTTGAGCTATTTATTGTAACACTACAAGCAGTACCTCAAATTTATTAGAGTAGGATTCTGCTTTCAGTACATGTTTTGTTTTTTTCCCCTGTGCTCATGGTGTTTACTAAACGCTGAGCTTGAACCTTGAGTTTTTTCTCACCTCATTAATGCAATTCACATTTGCCAACATTTAGATGCTTTCCAGATACAGGCCAGTGCTATGCTGAGCTGGAATCATTCTTTTCAACAAACTTTCATAGCATTTATAGTCTTGTCTTACAGATGATAGCTGAGCGTAGCTCAGCCTCTGACCTCACCCCTGAACTATTTTGCATACTTGTGATGGCCATTTGGGAGCAGGCAATCCAATTGTACTAGTTTATTCAGGCCCTGACATTCCAAATTAAGAATTCTACTGCAGGTTAGCTACACCGTTCCTTCTGAGGCAGGGATTCTTGGGTGTATTTCCAAATGCAAAACATAATCTCCTTTCCTCAGAACAGAGGGCAGTAAGTAATGGAATTCATTCTTGACTGTCAGCAATCAATCAATCAATAAATAAATAACCCTGACCACATGGACTTTTCTCATGGCTGGGAATTGCATGTCATCCTTCATTTTGATGGTCCCAGGTGAAAGGCTACAGATTCAGAGCATATTTTGATATCTTAGGAAGGTATAAAAATCTCAGTTCTCAGTATCTTGATTGTGGATTTTTCCATTGATCCATCACTTCCATTTGGACATTAGTAGATTCTTCAGACTTTGTCAGTGGACACACTTTCCTGAAGTCCACATCTCAAGGCCTGTGGGCCCCTAGTGCAACTAGATGTTCAAATCATATACAAAGAAATTGCATCTATTCATTTGGCCACGAAAGACCTCAGGCAAGTCCAGGAGTCCTTTGAACAGTAACAGACAACAGAGTAGTGATGTGGACCATCAGCAAGCAAGCAGACTGTAACAGGTACAAGCATGCAAAATCTGAAGGTAATGCTACTCAATGCTAGAAGTCTAAACCTCAAAATGCACTCTCTCGAGGCACTCCTAAAAATGGAGAACATTGATATCTGTGCAGTAACTGAGACCTGGTTCAAGGCTCCAGAGAGCACCCCTGCAATACCAGGCTACAACCCTTACCACACTTTTCAGCCACCAAACCAGGATCGAAACACTAAAGGTGGAGGAGTGTCCATATTCACCAAGGATAGCCACACCACCAGGCTAGTTGTCCAACACAATTTGTCTGAAATTCTCCAGGTGCAACTAACACTAGGTAAGACTGCAATCCAAACTGTAGCTCGCTACAGATCCCCCACCATGCCCCAAGAGTCTCACTACGCCTTTCTAAACATACTGGAAAATATTAAGATACAACCAAACACCCTAATACTGGGTGATTACAACTACCCTGCCATTAACTGGGAAAACTACTCATGTACCAACACCTTAGACCAACGGTTCTTGGAAATCATAAATTCCAGTGCCCTGGATCACCTAATCCATAGTCCCACCAGGGGATCCAATATCCAAGACCTGGTCATTACCAACATGGAAAATTGATGCTCCACACCTATGGTCACCCCCTCATTGGTCAGATCAGACCATAAGCTAATCACCTTTAACATCCACATCCCATCTCCACCCCCCAGTAAGGAAACCTCCATAAAAAACTTCTCCAAAACCAACTTCACGCTACTCAAGTCAGAAGTGACAAACTTCATGACACCCATGCAGAAGGGAACTGAACGTTCAACTGCTGAGTCATACACTAAGGCACTGTATGAGCACATCCACTCCTGCATGAATCTTGCCATCCCAAATAGAACCAAGATGCTCTTCTGCAAAAAAAAGGAAGCCAATCTGGTGGTCCCCTGCCATAAACAAGCTTTACAACAAAAGGAAGAAACTGTTGCAGAAAAGAGGAAAATCCCAGGATGCAAAAAACTCCCTTACCAGCCTCAGTAAGAAGCTGAGATCCCTCATAAAATCCTCCAAAGCTAGTTACAAAAATAAAATTGCCAAAGATTCCAAAGACAACCACAAGGCATTCTATAACTATGTCAAGAATATAAATGGCAATGCTCAGATCTGCTCTGAGCTACAACAGAATGGCATTAAATATACTGATCCCAAGGATATTGCCAATATCCTGGCAGATCAATTCAGTGCCAACTTCATCCCCTAAATGACCCATCTCAATACTGGAATATTGCCAAATTCTGGTAATAATGGCCACACAGGTAAAAAATGCACTCTCCAAAGCTAAGAATACAGCATCCAGGGGACCAGATGACATCCCAGACTGTGTACTACATGAACTACAAAATGAACTGGCACCTCACCTAAGTGTCATGTTTAATCATACCCTCACCTCAGACTTCGTGCCCACTGAGTGGCGCACAGCTACAGTTATCCCACTCCACAAGGGAGGCTCCACCTTGGATCCCAGGAACTACTGCCCCATCAGTCTGATGAGCCTGATCTGCAAGGCCATGGAACGTATTATCATGGAACTTATAAACAAAGACAGTGGCAACCATCAAGCACTGAACCCCACCCAGTTTGGGTTTGTGAAGGGCTGATCTTGTCTCCTGAACCTGATTGACTTCTTTGAATCAGTCTCCAGAGCCGTAGACGAGGGTAAGGTGGTCCACACAGCCTATCTGGACCTTGCCAAGGCCTTTGACACCATCCCCCACTCTGGAATCATAGATAAACTTATTAAGCTGGGCATTAATCCTTATGTCACTCGATGGGTTGCCAACTGGCTTACTGACAGAACCCACACTGTAAAAGTAGCTGACTCCAAATCCAGCTCCATACAAGTGACAAGTGGAGTACCTCAGGGTTCAGTCCTGGTACTGCTCTTGTTTGGCATCTACTTCTCTGATGTACAGGCCAACACTAAGGGACTCTAGCTAACAAAGTTCGCAGATGACTGCAAACTGGGAGCCATTATTGAATCCCCAAATGATGTGGATACTGTACAAAAGGGCCTTACAGAAACAGAGATGCTTGGTGCCAGAGCCATGGGCTCAAGCTCAATGCCAAGAAATGTATAGTTATCCCCTTTGGGAAAAAACATGTACCCATGAATTACCACATAGGTGGCAGTACACTAAACACGGAAAGTATGAAAAGAGACTTAGGGACACAGGTGGACAGTGGTCTCACCTTCGATAACCACATTGCCACAACAGTCAGGAAATCCTTCTATGTGGCACACCTCATCACTAAGGGCTTTTCATCCAGAAAAAAGGAGGTCATTGTCCCACTGTACTCATCCCTCATTAGACCCATTATAGAATACAACGTCCCATTTGGTATGTACCTCTCAGGACATCTGCAACAACTGGAAAGGCCGTAGAAATACCTCACTAAAAGAATCACAGGCCTAAAGCAGATGCCCTATGCTGACTGCCTTAAAAAACTCCAGCTTTACTCTGTCACATATCATCTACTCAAAGGCAATCTCTGCTTAACATACTATGTCAAACCCAGAGCTGTTGGACATGCTACTCTTAAAGAAATCCCAATCCCTCAGAGCCACACGCTCCAGGGATCTAAACCTTGTCATCACAATAAACAAACATGCTGGAGGGATAGGTTTCTGACCCAGAGACTCCCCAGACTCTGGAATAGACTACCCATTCATGTCAACCAGAGTGCCTCTTTGGCCCTCTTCAAAAGGAACCTTGACGATTGGATGGGAGAAAGGAAATTCACCCCGGGGATCACGTCAGTCGCCCTGCTAGACAGGGGTCCAGGGAAGTAAATAGTGTGGGAAGAAATAGCCAGGGAATTGTTATGGCTAGGCTTGTATAGGCCCCAGGGCCGATAGCCTAGTACCAACCTATGAACCTCAATTCTTATTTATTTTGCAGTCCAACAGTGGCAATTTGTAAGCAGGACTTTCAAGTGAACTTACCTCTTCAGGCCATTTGCTTTCCAAATCAACAAAGCACTTTGCTAGACAGTGTAAGCAGACATATAAAAAGGCCATCATATTCTGCTAGTGCAAGTTGACTAAACCTTTCTTGTGATTACCTGAATGTGGAGTCTTCCAGAAGTAGATTTATAGGTTCAGTTATAAAGCATATGACCTACTGGCCATGAAAGATTTTACTGCAGTCCCATGTTGATATAACAGCGACATATCAATGTGTCTATGGATACACATTAATCAGATTGCTTTAATGTCAGCAAGTTGGTTCAGTCTTTATAAATCTCAGCTTTAGAATGCTGAATCAAACCCAAAGAAATAGGCTTCACTTTAACAGTAAATAGTAAAACAGTTTTTGTACAGTTTTTCAAAGCAGCAAGTAAGCAGTTATTTAAAACAGGAGGAACAGAAAATTGAGCTGGGAAAGTCTGGTGACAGAAAATAATTCACTAATCATTTTTTACACAGACTAATACTCCCCCTTTTAACTCAGAGGCAGAAACAGAACATAATAGCTTTATTTATCTCCATCCAAGTAGTCCAGAATAACAGCAGCCTGATTTTTCTTAGTTCTATGTAAACAATTCATCAATAAATAATCCCCAGGATTCACGAAGCCTCCGTGTAAGAGTTATAACTCTTACACGGAGGCTGCAGTTAAACGGAGTGATGTCAGCATGCTTTGCATATTCATGAGAGCATGCTGAATCACACCTAAGTCTAACACGGTCCGTGTAAGACAGTAGGGGGCGTGTCCGTAGGCCGAGCCCTGCAAGCAGACACGCCCCCAGAAGTGTAAAAGTGCCCAAAGTAGACACCCACAACAGAGTCCACGGAAATGTGAATAAACACAACACAACACATGCCCCTACAGACTATAAACATAAAAGAAATGTAAATGAACATGTTATATATTTTTTTTAAATTGTAAAGATGTTTAACCATGAGTGCGCTTTTTGTGGCGTGCCGTAAGCGCAGCTACAGTTAGCAGTCAGTGGGAAAGCATATAAGAACTAAATATGCAAAGTAAGCCAAGAAGCAATAGCGTAGCGGTAGAGATGTTGGCTGAAGAGCAGGCATACATGGTTCGAGTCCCCACAACACCAATTTTTATTTTTAGCAAAATAAGTACGAAACAAGTCCCTGACAAATATGTACACATAAAACCACATTTCATGTAAAATGTAATGAAATAGCCCATTTATATTGAAGAAATGTGAGGGAACAAAAGAATAAAAAATGCCAGATGTGCCCATAGCTGAGCTAATGTTTAACAGGGTGAGTGCATCTGCCCGTACGTGAGCAGTGGTTTAACTGGTGCAAAATGAGTGCCCGTAGCTGAGCAGTGGTTTAACATGCTGAATCTAAGTGCCCCTAGGTGAGCTGAGCGTAATATGCATGCCGATAGCCAAATGAGGCTTAAACCAGCATACCCCGTTTGCGCGGAGCTGCGCACCGCGCAAACAAGCTAACCGACGGGCAACGTTGAGCAAGCCGTATCAAAACTGCCTTTACACAGACACACCCCTCAGCATGTCTAGACAGTCATGAAAAATAAAAAGCAGTGGCCAGGTTCGAACCCAGGATACTATACACCATAGTCAAGGTACAGAACCACTAAGCCATGACAGCAGTACCTAGAAATGCAATAATAGCTCATATATAGGAATGAATACAAACTAGAGCATGACAATGCATGTTTACTGAAGTTGATACAATTCCAAAATGGCCAATCACAGATATGCGGGAAAAAGGGACTATATAAGCCCCATAGGTGGGAATACACAGCATAAGCGATTGTAGAACAGACCTGCAGGCAGAATGTCAGGAGTAGGAGAGGGTAGTCGCTTTCGAGCACAGAGGTGGGGTGTTGAGGAGTCCAGGTACATGGCCTGGCTCCTAGTCCACAATCATGAGGCCCAACTCATGCAGGGCCAGGTCCTCTGGGTAGCATACAGGGCTGAGGCGTGGGACCGGTTGGCTCATGAACTCACCAGTGCCACAGGGATTCCAAGGACAGGTGAGCAGGTCCGTCACCACCATGCGGACCTGAAGAGATGCAAGCAGGACCAACTGAATCTTTGGATCCAGGAGGCCCGGCAAACACCCAACGCCCCACCACTGAGTAAGTAATATTTAATTATGTATGTAAAAAGTTAAACTAGCTGATATTACGGAGATGTGTATTCCAATATTACTTCATTTATATTACAGCTGCAGGTGTCCGTTCTGCGAACCGCAGAGCCTATGGCGATAGGCTGGTGCGGTTGCGCCACCAGGCAGGTCAGTAATCCACTACCAGTAACTGTAAAGAAATATAAAAGTATGACAGTCAGCATAAGAGTGCAGTGTAGTCTGTAAGGAATAAAATCTGCAAGTAACAGTGTGAAAGTGTATGCAAGTATTGCTTGATCACAATAGTTTGCAGCCTGTAAGTGTAAGCTAAACATGAAACTGTCTGACATATATCCTGAAATAAAAATACCCTGCCTGTAAGAAAATAGTACACAACCTGCAGCAGGCTGAAAAGTATAGCTGCAGAAGATGATAAATCACATGTGTGAAATATATCCCTGTGGAAATACTGAAACATGAAAGATGTGAGACTGCTGGAAAGGATTGTAATAACTACTGTTAAAACATGTCAATAAAGCCTAGAAGTACCATCCTGAATAGTAAGCCTAGAAGTACCATCCTGAATAGTAAAATGAAAGCAAGTGAGAGAGTGTGAGAAAGTGCCATGAATCCAGCAATACAGTAGTAATAACCCCTGAATAAAGTATACTGCAGTCAAGACAGAATGAAATGCATGTGAGATTCAAAACCAAACAGCTAAATCTGTTCAAAATGTTGCTGCATCTGGAATGTGTATCCCAAAATCAGGATATGTTGCTCTTAGTCTGCAATATGCAGATAGGATGTTTGTCTGATATACCATACATCCACACTTGTCTACAGCCATATAAAGCAAATGTAGCCTAGATGTAGCTGAACAAAGCTAGATATGAATGTGTATGAAGAACCATAAAATGTATATTGATGTTGCATTAACAGTCCTATCACCAAGTTGAAATAGTTAACATATAGGAAACTGTAGTTAGAACAGTAGTGTGTATATAACTGTAGCTATTAGAAATGTACAGCATATGTATTGTTATTCGAAGGTGTTAATATTACTTTCTTCACCCCAACCTATAACTACATATAACCCATTCCACATGAAAATGGTATGTGCAATCACAATTAACACCCCTGGACGTTTGTCCTGTTGGGTCATATATATTTGCATGTCTGTTGATGCATCTGCCCTGTTCATACATCCACACCTGATGGCCTGTTGCCATCAATTAACCCTGCATGTTGTTGGACTGGGTATTTCTGTTCAAATTATGCATGTGTTATGCACGCTGTTCAATGGTGTGAATATCTGGGTGTTTGGTTAATGGGAATACTAATGCATGCTGTTACAACTAATTGTGAATGGTATTATATGTCACTAACCCAAACTGTCATGACATAATGCAAAACATAGAACGACAGGGAAGGCGGGTTCCAGCGGACCCACCTCTCCCACCTCAGCTGGCGAGTGCACCTGGCACTAGTGCGAGTCCGGACCCTCCTCCAGTGGCCCTGTGCCACCTGTGGGTAGCGCTGCAGGGGATGGGGCTCGCCCCTCTGCAAGTGTGGCGGAGGAGATCCACCACTCACCCTCCGTGGCGTCCGGACTGTGGTGCGTGGGAGATTCGGGACTCTGTCCTTGAGCCCCTCGCCAGCTCGAGGCATGGGTGGCGCAACTAACGGGCATGCCCATTGCCCGCCTACACAGCCCCAGCACAGCCCGTCCTGGGCAGTGAAGGAACAGTGGCAACTGCCTATGCGTAGGGATATCAGTTCCACTGTTGCCATCTGTGGGCTCATGGGCTCTGGATATCCAAACCTCCGTCCCCGTCAATTGTGTAACCCCCACACATGTCATACACCGCCCCTGTATGCATCTTGTTTGTCTTGTCTGTTAACCTACCCAACCTACCTCCACAGCTGTACCGACTACCTTCACCTGACATACCACTCTCACCTGAAAAATAAAATAAAATAAAAAAAGGGCACTCTGTACCCACAAAAATTATGCCCCATACATAGCTGCCCATTCCACACATGTCTACTGGACATGGAACCTATCAATTCAATTGGCTGTACAACAAGTATTATTGTTGTCCTGACACCTCTCTCAGGGGTGGAAGGTTTCAAATGTCACACCAAATTACATATATATGCACAGCTGTTGCTGATGAAGAAATGGGCAGCTATGGGCCTTACCTACATCCCTCCTGCACATCCCAAGCTTGTTTCCCTACTGTCTTATCCTCTTTGTGACCCCTTTTTCACCACTTTCCTGTCTCCCCATTTTCTTTTCTTTCAAGGAAAATAGCGGTGTCTTGCAAGTAAGCACGTTTAAGTGGTTGTAATCAGGTGTCTTGGCTTGTGCGCTGAGCTAACCGCCAGTGCATGTCGTGAGCTCAGAGCAAACCAGCGCTAGCCCGGTTACAACTGCTTAAAAGTGCCTTAGTCACTTTGATTGACAGGTCCTGTACTCAGTTCAAAAGAAAAATAAAATCCCACTGTGAGTCCCGTACCCAGGACCTTGGCAACTGTAGTCTGCATGACTTACCACTAAGCCATGACTCTTATACAAGAACATTGTGCTAAAGTAAATATATCATGTAACAGTAGGAATGAATGTAAAGGGAATATAGATGTGTAGTACACAAAGCATGACATTTAGAATTACAAACAAAACTGGTGGATTTCCATAATAGTAGTGTGTGAACAGAAACAGCCATGCTAGTTGGAAGCTAGTAGGTAATAATGTCACCATAGCACCTTGCAAGACACACACATACTCACAGCAGGATAAGCACTGCCCATACCCCACAACCCCTTACAGGAACACATCTGGACCAAGTAATAAAATATGTGGAGCAAAGGCCCAAAACCAGGGACACATTACAAATGATGTTACAACAAATGCAGACAGTTCAGAAAGTAACAGGGTCTACACTTTGTGGGATGTTTGGAAGGGTATGCAGTCTGGAACTTGAATGTTTGTCACCATATTCTGACTTGAGCCCAGAGTGACTTGCCAGAAAAAGGTGTGCATGAGATATTGACCAAATTATGAGGCAGAAATGTGGACAACCTGCAAATATCTGTACACATGACAGATCCAACACCACCATATTTGAATAGTTAAGAGCCTAGACATAGCAACAGTGAATGACTTACAGGGATGCCCCACAGACCCCATGTGAAATGTACAAACAGTAGGCAGAAAGGTGTAACACATGCAATGGTAACTATGGAGTCCGGAAAGTATTCACCACTTGCATGGCAGAAAAAGTGTAGTAATACATATGCTCATGCTAACCCACAGTCACAACTGCAGCATACCAGACATTTTAATGGGTGTACCCCACTGATATGTACCATTCCATGAGGCACATAACAGATGAACATGAAAGTCTCTGGGGCCTGCTCAGCAGCATACTCAAATACCCTAATAGATGTCAAGGCCCACACCATGGCCAGACCACACTGCATGCTGTAACACCCTAGCAGATATAGCAAGCATTCCAAGGTGTGAATGTACATGGAAAATAGGAAAGCTACAGCAGCACACTACAGTCAAGACACCTAGCAGGCATACAAGTAGTGACTGTAAAGGGCAACTATTGAAGCCTTAGCAACAGAGTGCAAGCAAAGTGAAAGGAAAGCACACACACACACACACACATTAACAGTAGTAGTAGTTGTAGTTGTCAGTGTACATACACAGTTAGTACAGGAAACTGGAGAAATGAATGGAGGAATGTTAATCTACAACACACCTGGAAATATGAGAGAGATACCAATCTTTACACTCACAGAACATTGTCCACAGCATAACAGCATGGTCCCTGCCCTTAACATCTGAAAGGGCTACGCCTATCTCACACACCTTTTTATAGCACTGTTCTGAAATCACAGTGAGAACTGCAATCAGTACACAACTGGCTGCATGCAATTAGCAAATGCTGCCTAACAATTGGTGCAGAGGCCATCACATGGGCATATGCAGATACCTACAAAAGTATGCTGTATTCCATGTCCACGCATGCAATACTTTCATTGCACCCTGAGAAGGACGTGAGAGACAGAGAGAGAGAGACAGAGACAGAGACAGAGAAAACTGCAATTAAGCAGACAGAAACAAATTGTTCAGCAACAGCTACCTGAAAGCTGACAGCTGGGAAGTGGAGCAGCAGGACAGAGAACCAGAAAGCAACACAAGCAGCTGGGACAAACACAGGTAATGTAAAGTAATACTATAAAGGTCTACATACTGTGAACCCTCCATATGTGTCATTGGTCTGTATCCATATGT
This sequence comes from Protopterus annectens, assembly GCF_019279795.1. Classification (NCBI taxonomy): domain Eukaryota; kingdom Metazoa; phylum Chordata; order Ceratodontiformes; family Protopteridae; genus Protopterus; species Protopterus annectens. The sequence continues at coordinate 1,157,421,344 of NC_056747.1, read as the reverse complement.
ATATGAAGATGTGTAAAGGGCAGGGGACTTACAGCAACTACCAGTGAAGGCTGTACATACATTTGTATGTGAGAGCATCTATGTGCACATATCAATGTTGTTTGATTGTAGGTTGTAGTGCCATGTACAAAGTAGGTTACACAGTTATGTATGTTTAGCAGTATGTTAGTGTGTGTATACAGTATGGTAGACAAATATGTTGATATACCTGTCTAACATATGGATATGTATATATGTCAACATATGTATGTGTATATATATATATATATATATATATATATATATATATATATATATATATATATATATATATATATATATATATATATATATATATATGATATGCATATATGTATACATACATAGAGAGAGAGAGATGTAGGAATACTTAGACAGATGTAGATAGAGTATTGTGCAAACATATCTATGTAATGCACACATACAGATATAGATATATGTAGATACATATACATAGACAGACTGATCTGACTACCTACAGGTATGATTGTATATGACGACCTGCAACACAGCCTGTCCCACCTCCTCTGTCACTCCACACCCCTCTGTGCCCCCTCCACATCTATAGCAATATATGTACATCAATATATATATGTGTATATGTATGACATATATATATATATATATATATATATATATATATATATATATATATATATACATATAGATATATCTATATACATATATATATATATATATATATATAGAGAGAGAGAGAGAGATGTATATAAATTATGAGTGAGGCACATGTGTACAGATGTATTGCAACAGGTGCCTGGTGACAAAGGCATGTAGTGAACACCAGTGTCAAATCCGGAGTACCATACCACATTCCAGATCACCTACACCAGTAACCACCAGATATGTGATTGGCTGCCCACCACTGCATGTGTCAGGGGTGAGCAGGGTCAGAAATGTGTACAATAGTGGCCCCAATGATAGTCACAGTGGCACACTATCCCTGGAATACCTGCACATGGTATGTGTCAGCGGACATGGTGAGTCAGGTATGGACATGTAGGTCGGTGTACCCCTTCACACCACATAATGGATGCCATGGTATGGAACTCACATGACAGCTACAGATATGGAGAAGGACACAGTGACATGTACAACACTGTGACAATGCACTCAAACACATTACCAATGCACAGCGACTGACAACACCACAGAGTACACATATGCTACCCACATAGAGGTTACCACTCCCAGATTTACATATGGAGGTCACACCCATGACATATGTCCAACAACCATAGTAACACCTCCCACCATCCACAACCTAAATGTCTGCTGTGTGTCGTCCATGCCACTGCAATAGTGTGCACATGTGGAGGTAAGAGTTCCTACCCACAGATAAGACATACCCTGCAATAAACCACACAGTGTTAAGAAGCAAGACTCCCCATGAGTACATGTCACACATACCCCTGCTGAATGTTAGTCAGATAGGTAATATGCCATATGAGTCACCCTGTGTAACTGTGTGACAGCAGCAGGTACCATCACACCACATGTGTCACAATGGTCAGGGTAGCAGAACAGTACACTGCTGTAGACACAGGGGCAATAGCATATTGTATAGTATTGTATTGTAATGTAATGTATTGTGTTGTATTGTATTGGTATGGTGAGGTGCCTCCTTCATGGAGTGGAACCACTGCTGCTGTGCCAGTGTACAGGTACATATCCTGTAGTCAGGCTAGTGTTACATAGCACTTCTATATGTGTGTTTAGCTCCTGTCAGAGGTTATGTAGCATGCAACTGGGGATACCATCAGGTCCCATCCATGTTGTGTATTCTGCTGTCCTGCGGTGTCTCTCACCTGGACATCTGTGATGACAGGGAGGTTACAGTCAGCTGGGATAACTATGCCTTATTTCAGGGGAGAGGGCAGGGTGACACCTGCACTGAACCTGTCTGCCACAATGTTGTCGATATCTGTGGTGTCAGTGAAATATTTGTTGTGTACTACCTATGGGCATAGAGGATGGCTCCTGACCAGGTTGCTAACATAACTGAAGAAGGCCTTCTGGTTATCTGTAGTGTCACTCTTGATTTCCCTCTCAAAGTTGCCCATGTAGTTTGTATGATGGAAAATAGATCCTTACCAGTGCTGCTCAGACATGCCCTCCCTTTAGTGAATTATGCTCTGTCTTGCAGTAGCTTCCATCTTCTGTAATACAATCTGTCTATGGCTGGGGTCCACCAGACAGGATGCTGTCCCTTTGTGGAGAGTGTCTTGGTCATATATGGGATTGCATGATCCATGCATTCTCGGAGATGTCTGTAGAAAGCAATTGTGTAGGGGTCAGCATTGTGGGTTGTATCTGCCACTGGCCCAGTGGGCTGAAAGGATACCATATCACTGTTACAAAGTGTAAAGTTTGTATCTGTAATGTTATGCACTATAGTCGTTTGTGCTGGTGGTGGAGGTGGGATATGTATATCCAGGGCAATCAGTGTGTGGTCAGCTCACAGTAGTTGCCGATGTAGGCCATACAGTACCTAGATACAAACCCCCAGAGTGAGGAAGTGCTCTTGACCTGAATCAGTGTTCTGACTGCTGGGGTTTGGTAGTATGTCATATGGAGTCTGCCAGGTACTGTTGCACAGTTGCTGGCCGAGCACTGATACCTGGCCATCTACATGTGTATCCACCAATAGACAGACAGATGCTACATATGTGAGATATATTGTATCATAACAGTCGGGTAGCATGTGTAGTATGTGTGCCAAATTCTGCTGACATATATTGCTGATACCAGGTTATTTTCTTTCTCAGGTACATGGCCCACCCGCGGAATCCCACTTACTCCACAGCTGAGGATGAGGAGATACACCAGAGCCTGGTGTGGGATTATGCAATACTCTTTTCCCGCACCAGCCAGAATCAGCAGGAGAGGGCTGCACTGTGGCAAGACCTTGTCCATTGGGTAAATGACATAGGCACGCATAATAGGACATATGAGCAGGTACGACATCACTGCAGTGATTTAATCAGACATGTCCATCAGCGTGCATCAGATATCCACAGGCAACAGGTCGCCACAGGTGGTGGGGTGGCTACACATCCCCCACTCACCAGACTGGAGGGACTACTCATGAGTGTAGTGGCTCCAGCCCAGCGGCAACAACAACAGCAGCAGACATGCATTATGATGGAAGCTGGAGCCACACAGCAGCAAGACAGTGAACGTGCAGGTAATATGTCATATGTATAGTTGACTGTTGTGTACACTGGTAGTTAATGCATGTGTGAGGTGTGTCCTTGGTTTGTAGCTGTCACCATAGTATTTAATGTGCAAGTGTGATATCCTCAATATTAGCTGCTGACCTGTGAAAGGCGACTGTTGTACTCCTGACCTGTATCATACTCAGTAACAATGGCACAGTTGTGCCCACTGACATTAGTTTCTTCACGTCTGCAGGACCTCTGGTATAACAGCAATGCAGCCTATCCATGCTGGTGAGTGTGTATTAACAATTCCTGTAATAGTGTTGATAGTAATAGTACTATTTGGCTCACTTAGTAGTGCTCTTTGTATGCATGTAGGTGTGTCTGTGTCTGTGTGTTGATATCACGCATACTGAGTACTGTACAATTGTGTGAAACTGTGTGCATGTGTGCACGTGTGCATGTGTGCATGTGTGCACCTGTGCATGTGTGCATGTGTGCATGTGTGCACCTGTGCATGTGTGCATGTGTGCACCTGTGCATGTGTGCACGTGTGCATGTGTGCACCAGTGCATGTGTGCACCTGTGCATGTGTGCATGTGTGCACCTGTGCATGTGTGCATCGCTGGTAATGTGTAGATATTGTAAACTGTGTTTCCTGTTTCCTTCTCACAGGTTCTGTTGCTGCTCTGGTGTCATGTAGCAGGGAACCTGAGTCAGGTGCCGTGGGTACTGATAATGATGACATCGGTGTAATGGCACAGGAAGGTATGCCAGGGTTCGCCATTGGTCAGCCGATTGACAGTACACAGCTGTCAACCCCATCAATGCGCACAGTTATCCTGCCAATACACCCTTTGTCACCACTGTCCGTAGGTGATGGACAGCATACAGTGGGCATTGACCAGGGTAATGTGGTATCTGTGGCACATGCCTCCCCACACAGCAGCCATGGGCATGGCCCAGAGATGGTACCACACAGACAGATGTCCAGGGGTTCTCGTGGGAGCATCCATGGGCGTACTGCCCTGTCAGGCGATGCCCACAGAGGTCTTACAACCTCAGCTATGTTTCGGACTGTCATGCAGGCACAGTCACGTATGGAACGGTACACCAGACAGGGTCTGAGGGAGCTGGCAGCATGTCGCACAGCCATGACTGACAGTATGCGTGACATTGCAGCTGCCATCCGTGATTTCACCAATGTCATAGACAGATGTTGTGGGGACATATTAGACCGGTTCCACAACTACATGTCCATGAGCCAGGGCGATGGTGGGCGGTTGAGGCGTCGACGTGGCCGTATGCCAGCAACAGCAGCAGCTGGCAGTCGTCGCGGACGACAACAGGGCTGCGGCCGCCCCTGTAGTGCCAGCAGCAGCCCCAGCAATGCTGGGTCTGTGTTGTCATCAGACCGCCCCAGGAGACCACGTGCACATGGCTCTGGCCAGGCCCGACAGGGATCTGTGTCCAGTCAACGAACACCTGCTTCTGATGACAGTACCCAGTCTGGGTTGGTACTAGATATGGTCCGTAGCACCCCTGCAAGGCACAGGTACCGTGTCCATGGCCAGAGACACTGATCTGTATGACCTGGCAGGTACAGTCTGTGGCTGTCCACAAACACCAGTATATGGCAGCCATGAGGTGGAACTGTGTGCATCCATACACACATCCAAATTGACAACACCTAGGGCTACCGCATACATGCACACACTGCATCAACATTGCCCCACCTTCTACTGCTGTCCCTCACCAACACGCATACACATACATGTCAATTGGTGGTATGGGTGGCTGACTCAGGCATACCAGGTTCACACCCTGTGCATATGATGAAACTGTGCCACCTCCTGCAATCTGTAACAACTGTGCAGGTACAGGTTAACATGTTGCTGATGCACAGGGTGACCACATAGATGTGTAGTAATAGTATCATGTTGTTAACAGTACTGTGTGCTGAATTAATTGTGGGTATATCACAGCATGCCTGATGCAGTAAGTGTGTGATTGTCATGTCCTGTTGTCTACACCCATGGTAAGTACCATAGTGTATCATCTGCACATGTTGGCATACTGGTGGTAATGATGTCAACAGAAGGCTACATACATAGGTAGCACAGGGGATAGGGTAATGAATGTAGTAATACACAATGATGGACATGTAAATTGCAAGTGGCATGTTGCCCACACTAGACTCTGCATTGCGAATGTTTGAGGATGTTGATATGTGTGCAGTACTACGACTGGTACAGGACACACAGGAGCACCCTAGCACTGCATGCTCACATCTCATACCATGCTAGACAGCCCCAACACACATAACTAACTGTCACAGGAAGGAGAGTCCCCATATATGTCAGGGATACTGTGGTGGCAGGCCAGGGAGCATACATCCTACTAAGTATGGAACCACTGAGTGAAGGCTCAGTGTCTGTTATTTGACATGTGTATTACTGCAGGTATGAGCACATGGGTTTCTATCCAGTTATTGTACATCCTGACAGTACATGCATGGTCTGTACACTTGTGTGCACTGAGACTGGACCCTAGCCATCTGACCTGTGTATTTCCATGTACATGTGCATAGTGCCTGCATATTTGCAGTGTTACCTACTGGAACTGGTACAGCTTGTTTGTTGTACAATGGACTACATGCAGCCCTGTTTACTGTAGCTTTGTTTGCATGCATGTTTGCTTGCAATTACCCTGGAATACTGATCACACCTGCAATGCATAGTTATAGAGCTTCTGTGGACTCCTAGTGCCATCTGCATAGCCTACTATATGTATGTCCATGTCCCACTTGACAGGATGTCACTGTTTGTCCTGTTCACATGTACATTGCCTGTGACACAGTGCATATGACCTGCCTGGCATGTGTCCACGTGAGCAGTCATATATGCTACTGCTAACTAATCACAGGCACTACACCTTCACACATTCATCTTCTGTTGAACTACCTGCTTTGCTAGGGACGGCCTGCACCTGTCACCCCTGGCCTTTCAAATATTGGCAAAGGCTCTTGCTATGCCCATAGTGCCTATGTTAGGAAGGGCTCAAATGACAAACCCACCTTTATAGGTATCACAAGGGATAAGACACTAAGAGCAATGCTACCCAATGCCAGAAGTCTAAACCTCCAGATGCATGCACCCAAAACACTCCTTGGCATGGAAAACATCAATATCTGTGCAGTAACAGATGCCTGGTTCAGAGCTACTGAGAGCACACCAGCACTACCGGGTTTAACCCGGTTGATTTCTTTGAAACAGTCACCAAGGCCATTGACGAGGGGAAGATGGTACACACACCCTACCTGGACCTTGCAAAAGCCTTCGCAACAATACCCCACTTGGGCATTCTAGAGAAGCTCACCAGCTTAAATATAAGCCCCTATGTCACTAGATGGATTGCACAGTGGCTCAAGGACAGAACCCACATGATTAGCATTGCTGGAGCCATGCCAGACCCCACAACAGTTACGGGTTGTGTCCCACAAGGCTCAGTCCTGGGACCCTCTTGTTTGGTATATATTTATTGGAGGTACAGGCCAACACGGACGGACTGTGGCTGTCCAAATATGCAGATGACTGCAAACTGGCCACCATAATCGACTCTCCAGCTGACACAAGCATCTTCCAAAGGGGCATCATAGCAACAGACAACTTGTGCCAGAGCCATGGCCGTCTGCTGAACAGTGTTTAGAAAGGGGAATGTGCATCCTGTAGTCTGTTCACCTAGTTGCCAAAAGGGACATTTCCCTCACACACATTAACCCCCTTCAGCCAAAAACACACACTTGTCATTCACAGGATTCAAACCCCTATCTGACTATGTTATGACACTTGAGACAGACGCATTAGCAGAGCACGCTATTCGCACTACTGGGAGTTTTCCCTTCTCCTGCTATACTTATAGAGTGCTGACATCATCAGTGTTTAGAAAAGGGAATGAGCATCCTGTAGTCTGTTCACCTAGTTGCCAAAATGGACATTACCTTCACACACACTAACCCCCCTCAGACAGACACGCACACTTGTCATTCACAGGATTCAAACCCCTACCTAACTATGTTATGACACTTGAGACAGACGCATTAGCAGAGCACGCTATTCGCATTACTGGGAGTTTTCCCTTCTCCTGCTGTACTTATAGAGTGCTGACATCATCAGTGTTTAGAAAAGTGAATGAGCATCCTGTAGTCTGTTCACCTAGTTGCCAAAAGGGACATTGTCCTCACACACACTAACCCCCATCAGCCAAAAACACACACTTGCCAATTGCAGGATTCAAACCCCTATCTGACTATGTTATGACACTTGAGATGGACGCATTAGCAGAGCGCGCTATTTGCATTACTGGGAGGTTTCTTTTCTCCTGCTGTACTTATAGGGTGCTGACATCATCGGTGTTTAGAAAGGGAATGTGCATCCTGTAGTGTCTTTTCCTAGTTGCCAAAAGGGACATTTCTCTCCCACAGACTTACACACACACCAACCCCACTCACACACACACACACTGAGCATTTGCAGGATTTGAAACCCCTACCTAACTATGTTATGACACTTGAGACGGATGCATTAGCGGAGCACGCTATTCAGATTACTGGGAAGTTTCTTTTCTCCTGCTGTACTTATAGGGTGCTGACATCATCTGTGTTTAGACAGGGGAATGTGCATCCTGTGGGGAGGCAGACACCAAGCACACTATGGCTAAGCTGTCATTCCCTAGGGCAAACAGCCTAGTGTTGACCTCTACACCCATATGTTTAATTGTCAAATGCACATTATTTGTTGCTGATAGACTGTTTGCATATCTTTATTGCCATAGCATTCCCTGTTTGTATGAACAGCTTGTGCATCTGTGGAAGATGTTTGCATATGGGAGGGATCCACTATATCACATATGTCTCTGTAGTCATTTAACTGTGTGCACTGGGCAGACTGCTGTAATGTGGTTGGTTCCTGGAATAACACATAACAATACCAGATATGTGTGTCCAACTGCTAAACAGAGATTTGGCCTAAGTGTGTGAGCATGCCCAGTTCAGCCTTCCCATGGCATGTTGTCAGTGTGTGAGCATGCCCAGTGTGAGCATTCCATATGTTGGACTCTGCAGCCCACCACATTTGTGGATGAGTGTGAACTTCAACAACTATCACCCGTTTATGGTTGTGTGTTGTGTGTCATGTTGTGTAGTTACTGTACAACTGCTTTGTGTGTGAACACAACAGGATTATACTGTGCCTGCAGTGTTTGCATGGGATACTTTGCATACAGTTGTCAACATCCTTTCACACTGACCTAACACTGTAGTACTGTATAGTGTACTGGTAGTACTTTGACTGTGGTGGACAGTATCCTGGGCTTTACTGCTATCACTGCTTTACATTTTGATAGTGGGCACAACAGCCTGGTTAGGGGCCAGTTGTGTACATCTGACCATGTTGCATTCTGTTCAGATATGAACTACTTAAACCAGGCTTGTCCAACATTGGTAGTGTATTCCACAACATAGGTGTACAATTGCAAACACTAGAGATGTGCCCTAGTCCATGTCTAATGCTAGTTGGAGAGTGTGTTTGTCCTTCAACACACATTGTAAGAGGTGTTTGCCATGACATATGTCATGGTTAGTATACTGTGCCTCTGTCTACCTGTGACATGACAGTGATACCCAGGATAAATCTACCATCTCCCGTCCACTCATCAGGATTCCCATTGAGGAAGATTGATAAGTGACTCTGTGGGTAGCCTGTGCTGGGGGTTCACTCATGGGTGGGAGTGGCTTCTGGGTGGGAGTGGCTTCTGTGTTATGGATCACGCAGTACAGCTTGTCCTATGTAAGTCAGTGCTGGGGTTCAGGTCTCTCATGTGCATAGCTCACTGCCATTCAGATTGTACAAGGTGCAGCATGTTTATTGATGCCAGCAACACAGGCAACACATGGCATCTGTGCAAGCTGTTTGATACTCCTGATGAGGTACTGTTGGGGACTTTACGGTTGATGGAGGTGTCTGCTGAGGTACATCCCACAGGGGCTATTGTAGTCAATTATACCGCTGATGAAGGATGGCTGCAGAGCCACAATGACCTCCCCTTATCTAGATCTGACAGCCTTCATGATTAAGTGGGTATATGGTATGTTTCTGTAAACACTACAGCACATGTTTGTCCAATGCAGGATATCTATCACCTTGTGTCCCCAGGTCTCTCATTACATGTTAACTACATAATGGGTTAACACCTATGTGGTAATTGGTGGGCACTTACTGTATATCCACGGGGTTGACTATACACTTTCTGCACTTAGCTTGCTGACATGGCTATGGCACCAGTTGTCTGTTTCTATGTGGCCCTTTTGTGGGATGCTTGTGTCAGCTGGTGGATCATATGTGGTGAGCAGTTTGTAGTCCTCTGCAAACATGTTCGGACACAGTCCTTCCATGTTTGCCTGTACCTATGGGACATATATACCAGAAGAGGGAGATCCCAGGACAAAGTCTTGTGGGATGCCAGTTATATCTGGTTTGTAGTCTGACATGGCTGCAGCATGTCTGACCATGTCTGTTCTGTCCTTGGTCTGGTTTGCAACCCCTCTACTGACATGTGGGTTTATATTTACGCTGGTGAGCCTATCTATACTGAACATGTAGGGTATTGTATAGAAGCCTTTGCAAGGTCCAGATACACTGTGTGGAGCACATTGCCCTCATCAATGACCTTAATGACTGTTTCAATTGAGTCAAACATGGTTAGGGGCAGGATCTGCACTTGAGAAGGCCACACTGGGTTGGGTCCGGTGTCAGTAGGTCCCCAACATATTTATGTCTGTGGTACATGCTGATCCTTTCCATAGCTGTGCAAACCGAGCTTCTCAGGATTCTGGGGTAGTACTGTTCAGTATCCATTCAGGCAACACCTTTGTTGAGAAGGACCACTGTTGTTGTACACTGCTCTTTGGGTACATATTCTGTGGTAAGGCTGACATTGAGCAGTAGTGTGGTTTGGCATTCCATTCATCTTGGAGTCCATGTTGCACTAAGCCCAGGACACCATCTCATACCATTGCTGCTGTGTGTTTTGCTTTGTAGATGTTGGCTGTTACCTCAGCATCTGCAATGTCAGGGGGCCAGCATTCTGCTGGGATAGATATTCTGCATTCGGGGGGGGGGGGGTTTGCACTGCACCTGTCAGGATGTATGTTGGCAATATGTGTGTGTGTTTGTGATATTTGTGTGATTCAGGGCATATCTGTGAATTCCCAACATGGTTCCTACCATCAGTTGTGAAAGCCTTGGGATTATCCTTAGTGTCCTGTACAATTTGTATCTACATAGGTTCATAGGTTCATACTAGGCTATCCACCCTGGGCATTTGTTAGCCTAGCCAGAGTGTGTGTGGCTTTTGACACCCCTTGCTATGTGAATATTATGGCCATTTATGATTTGCTTTGCTGTGCCTCTGTCTGGACATGACACAGTGAAGACCCCCAGTGTAACTCTACAATCATCCATCCACTTGGCAAGATTCCTGTTGAAGAGTGTCAGTGAGGGGCTCTGCCTAACATGGAGTGGGATTCTGGTCCAGGGTGTGGCGAGCCTCTGGATTATGTATCTGTCCCACCAGCACATCCCATTTCATTATTTGTTGAGGTTGACATCTCTCACTCTCACAGCTCCAATGGATTTGTGTTTTCTGGGGTGGAGCATGTCCATTACTCCTGTGTTGGGCATGGCCTCCTACAACAGGCATGCAATGCCTCTGTGTGGGCAGTATGTGACTGGATTCAGCTGGGGTGTCTACAGCCAGGCGGCATATGACATATATTTGAGACCCTTTATCCTCTTGGTGAGGTACCTTTGAGGTCTTTCTAACTGCTGCAGGTGTCAGGTAAGGTACATCCCATATGAGGCATTGTACTAGATTATGGGTGTGATTAGAGAAAAGTATAGGGGCACAATGACCTCTGTTGCCGTAGATGTGACTCCTTTCCTGATACGGTGTTGAATGTAGACAGTCTTCCTAGCCACATTGGCAATGTGGGTGTCACATAACAGGTTACTGTCCACTTGTGTCCCTGGGTCCCTGGTTACTCCTTCCATACATAATGGTTTACCACCTATGTGGTAATTTGTGGTACCTTGTTTGGTATTTGGTAGGACATTCATACTGTCCAGTGTCTTCAGGACGGCTGGGTGGGGTTATTGTGTGTGAGAGTGTGGTCTGTAGCATGCTACAGACTGCACAGCAGTCTTGCCTACAGTTAGTTGCTCATGGGTGAACTCCACTGCCTTGTGCATTGTCAGTTACCTGGACGTATGGGTGTCTGTGCTGACTATGGATACTCACCCTCCTTTTATGTTTTGTTCCAGGTTTTGGGGCCATGACACATGATACCTGGTATAACCTGGTAGTGCTGGTGTGCTGTCAGGAGGCTTGCAGCAGGTTTCTGTCACTGCACAGACATCGATGTTCTCCATTCTGGGGATGGCCTCAGGAGCATGCATATTGGGGTGTACACATCTGGCATTGGTCAGCATTTCCCTTATGTTTCTTCCCACTTATGTTTTCTAGGGTGGTGGGTCAGTCTTTTCAGCCTTGCCTACAAAGGCTCTATGGAGGTGGCAAAGGCCTTATCCAATATTCAGACGCCCAGGGTAACAGGTGCAGGCCATCCCAAGGACAGCTGCGTGGCTTGTCAAGCATGACATCCCAAGCAGACAGACATTGGATCCCCTTGGAATGACACCAGTAAGTGTGCCACTTGCTATGACTGATCATTCCGTGTTTGTACTGTGGCATTATTCTTGGTAAGGGTAGGATGCTGCGAACGGTGAGTGTCATACCGGCCTGGACTACATAATCAGATAGCTCATCTATGTCTCTTTACATGTAGTCTAGGGTGGTACATCTCAGGTCATTCACACCAGCATGGACTATGACTGCATCATATTTCTACTTGCTTTGGAGTGACCTACATATTTCTGTTATGTGGCAGCCTACAGGCAGCTTACTGTACCCTTTCCCTTGTTCAGTCTGGTGTGCAGGACAGCAGTGTGTCTGACTATGGAGTCACCTATTACGACTGTATCAGGCATGTTGTTTCTCCTTCTGGCCTGTGACTGTTTGGCACACCAGCTTTGTGTGCTATGTGTTGCATGTGCTATGTTTGGAGGCTGTTTGATTGGGTGTCTGCTTTAGAGGCCTCTGTTGGTGTGCTGTGTTTGTAATTTCTGCCTCCGGGAATGTTTTTCTGTGTTTATGTGTTTGGTTTGCAGTTGTGATAGGCCTATGTGGGACTGTGTTTGTGGTGTGTGTGGTTACCTTCTCCTACTGACTTGTTTTGGGAGTACTGAGTTGACGGAGCTCAGCCTCCAGTTTGGATGGATGGTTGCATCTCTCACATATATTTGTATTTCTTGGGTGGAGTTGGGGGTTGTCTGTGTACTTGGGGTAGGTGTAACATTGCCTCAGGATTCACAGATTCCACTTGTTGTGGCTGGCCTTAGTGGATTGCATGTGTGGACAGATTTTATTGCCATACTACTGATCAGTGATTACTTCATTGTTCATGTTTGCTCTATCATGTAGTAGCTTCCTCATTCTCTTGCATGTTTTGGTTATGGCTGGTGTCCACCATGCCAGATTTAGGCACTGTGTCTTGTTTTAATTTAGGACTGCATAATCCAAGCATTCCTGGCAGTGTTCATGGAATGGCTGTATTACAGGTTCTGAGGTGTGGTCCATATTTTGCACCTGCATGGGACCTTTAATGGATTCCACATCAATTTGGAGGAGTGCAAATATTGCTTAGCACATGTTTTCCACTGTGGTTTTCCGTCCATGGACTGTGGTCAGGATGTGTATATCCAGTGTGATTACTCTATGGTCTGGTTTTACCAGTGAGCAATACACTTCTCATCTTGACATCCCGTACCCATGTTGCTGATTATCACATCCAGTATGCTTACCCCTCTTGTGGGAGTGGTACATTGTTCCTGGGCCTTTTGGTTTGTGGATTCTATGAACTTTTGTCCTACACTGTTGGAGCTAGTATAATGCTCCCAGTCTATGTCTGGGTATTTGCAGTCACCCAATATAATGTGGTTTGGAGGACTTGATATATTCATGTATTCCAGCATAGGCCGGATGCAGTTCCTGGTGTAGGGACAGTAGTCTGTGGCAGGCTATAAAATGGGGGGCAGTTTTAGCCACTGTTACTTGAGCATGGCTAGTCCATGCTGCTTTTTGTGGTGGTACCGACATGGAGGTGTGGTTATCCTTGACAATTCTTGCTAGTCACCCTCCTTTTGTAGCTTGTTCCAAGTTTTGAGGCTGTACAGCACAGTATGAGGTGTAACCTGGTAGTGTTAGGGTGCTGTTGTGAGCCTTGCCTCAGTTTTCTGTTACAGCACAGTTATCAACATTCTCCATACTGGGTGAGTTTAGACTGCATGCATCTTGCTGTTTCAACCTATCCCTTATCTTATTCTTATCCCTTCTGGTACCTATGGAGATAGGTTTGTGTTTTGAGCCTTACCTATTCAGGGCACACTGTGGGTGACAACAGCCTTTGCCAGTATCCATACGGCCTGCACTGATAGGTGCACGCCAGTCCTAGCAGGTGGTGCATCATGTCATGCTCAGCATGTCATCCCAGACTGGCACACATTGGGTCCCCTTTGACTAACTGCGATACTTCAGTCAATTGTTGCACTTGATCATCTCATTGTCATGTTGTGACATGATGCTTGGTGAGGGTGGGATGTTAGTCAGGGTCCTCAGGTGTGCATATAGTACTTGGTGTTACATTACTTAACACATAGCATTCATGCCTCAGGTGGTGCTGCAGGGCTGCCTCTGTCGGATGCGCATATTACACTTCCCTGTACATGTTTGAGAGCAGGTTGTGTCACGTTAGGCATCCCTGTTACTATATGAGTGAGTCAGAGGGTATCATTCCCAAGGTTCCTACTGAGCCAATGTATGTGCTATGCGTTGCCTGTTTGCCAAGGCCAGGGCATACTGGGCACGCCTCCTTCTGCCTACTGGGGCAGGCTCAGGTTGTTCCTCCTCCGAGTCACACTCTGCCTGTGATGGCCTTGGCAATGGTGGGGGCTGTTTGGCCCAGCCCTATGCTGGTCCTGCTGCAGCTGTTTTCGCAAGATCATATTATGTAGCATAGCACATACCATGACAATTTGGGTACATGTAGTTGGTGTGTACTGCAAGGCTCCACCAGATGTGTCCAGACACCGGAACTGTGACTTGAGCAGCCCAAACACACGCTCTATTACATTACGTGTTTGTGCGTGTGCCTCATTATGGCGTTCCTGTTCAGGTGTGTGTGCATTTCTGATGGGTGTCATCAGCCACGGCTCCAGTGCATAACCTGCATCCCCCACTAGGTGTCCGTGTGGGATGTCCCCATTGGCAAATGTCTGGTACAGCTGCGTCAAATTCCAGATGTGGGAATCGTGGTAGCTCCCAGGACAGCCAGCACACACATTCATTATTATGCCCTGGGCATCACACACGACCTGGCAGTTGATGGAGGGGAAGCCCTTGCGGTTGATGTATGCCCTACCCCACTCACCGGCTGGTGCTTTGATGCATATGTGCGTGCAGTCTATTGCACCCACTACCTCAGGGTATTCCGCTATTTGCTGGAAGAGACGCATATTGCTGGCCAATACCTCACGGGCATTGGGGAAATATACATGATCACCGACATGTGCTGACATGGCATCCAGGAACTGGTGCAGTACCCTGGAAGCTGATGCCTGTGATATCCCCATCATATCACCAGTTGGTCTCTGGAAGGTACCTGTTGCTAGTATTCTTAGGCCATAGTATTCTTAGGCCAACACATACCTTGGTTTCCACTGGGATGGGTTCCCCTCTGTTGGCTCTGTGTGTGAGGCGTGGCCTGCACAGCTCCACTATTTGCTGCAGGAGGTCTCTGTCCACTCTGTAGCGCTCTACTATCTCCAGCTCATGTAACCCGTGGTAGGTGACCCTGGGCCTGTACACTCTTCTCCGTCTCCTCACTGCGGGTTGTCTGGCACCATCTGCATTGTCACCACCCTCAGCAAGTCGCCTATGTCTCATTATGACAGCTATGGCAGCCCCTAACATTTCTGCTCTGCGTTCAGCTTTTTCAGTTTTCACTTCTGATAACTTAACTATTGTCTTGCAGTGTCTCTTGAGAGAAACATTCTGCACTGCTGTTTGCAGAGTTTTAAGTGCTGGGCTGGGCTAGTATTCTGCCTGTGTAATTGCCTGCATCTAATTGTTTTCACCTGCTAGCTCCAGCAGTATTCCCTGCTAACTTCCTACTACATCTGTTGCTTCCTTTTTCCTTTCTGTTTCCTCAGGGTGGAGCCATGTGCAAACCAGCAGAAACACGCTCACAGTGGCTTACACACGCGCACACATACTTACACAGTTCAGAACCTGCTTATTCGGTTTTAAATGCGTGCACGCCCACGCAAACGGTGTTAAACATCTCCCAACACGCTCCCACATGCTCAGTCTGCCTTACACATGCGCACACTGCCTTACACGCGCGCACACTGCCTTACTCGTGCTTCGTGGCGCGCACACGTGTGCATACACGTCCAGCAAGAAACTTTGGTGTAGGCAACAGTGTACACCTTCCATTTCTTGACTTTCTCATGTTTACTTAGTGGCACACCTCATTCCTTGATATCTGTCTGACATCTGTCATGTAACTCTAACCTCCAATGAACTGCATTTCTTTCTACCATTCCCCCCTGTGATGTCACCTATCTCCTACTCTGTTCCTCCCCCTTATGTAACTCTTACACTACTCAGAATGTGCTCATTTGCTATGTGACAGTGGAATTCAGTATCCTTACACTCATTTGCATCAGATTGCCTACTAATGCTTAGTTACATCTCTTAGACTCAGCTTCCCCCCTTAGCAACCACTACACGGTGGCCATGTTGGTTTTGCTCTGCTGGTCCCTGCATTGACATTCCATGTATTGCATAAAACCTACATTTGTAGGTTTAAAACCTTCGTTTTTATGTTCTATGCAGCGCAGCCCGTTTGCATGGGGCTGCGCTGGGTTTACACATCGGCAATCGCCGAAAAAAAATTATATTTTAATATATTTGCATCAGGTTACCTTGCCAATGGCCACATATTTGGCCATTGGCATGCTGCCTGTCACATATGCACCCTTTATTTGGAGCTGACATGGCTCCATTGCCGTGTTTGCAGAAACGTACTCAGTTGTCAACTGAGTACATTTCTGCAGCTAAAACGGCTCTTACACGGGCTGTTCTGGGCTTCCTGGATCGCTAATCAGCCTCATTTGCATGCTTTTCGGCTGCAAGTGAGGTGATTAGCTTATCCACGCCCACTCCATGTAAGAGCCGTTTTAGCTTGACTCTTACACGGACTTTGGGCTGTTCGTGGATCGCGAAGGCTGCATGGAGTCTTACACTACTCTTAGACTCCGTGCAAGCCTTCGTGAATCCGGCCCAATATCTTTGGCTTAACTTGGTGCAGGCTTCTAAACAATATCACAGCATCTCTGATAGCAGTTAACAAAACAAAAACAAGTTTTTCAATGCTCTGTTAGTGGAAATCACTCCTCTGACTCCTGATTCTTAAAGATTTCCAGGTCATAGACCTATAAGAAGTAGTGGTGTCCCGATTCTGGCCCAAGAATTACAATAATTTATTTTTCCTGTTTTCCTTCACAATCACTCTCCTTCCAAAGTCTCACTAACCTGCTTCTCTCTCAATAGCTGTGATTTTAAGTATTTGCTTACACTCTGTATAAGGTTGTGTAAAGGGGAACTCTTCTCGTCATGGCAAGACAGGGCAAACAAATGTAATATATATATGTCACATATTTCTATAATTAATATTTATTTTAAGATTAGGTTTCCCAGTCTGGTGGGAATTCGTCCAATGCTGTGTTGCAGACATAAACCTTTATATAAAGCTAGACTGGACATTTCTTTACAGACCAAGCAGATACCAGGTCTGAGTAACCCTGAAATAAATAAAATGCAATGACAGTTTCCAAAGCCTTTCTGAATAGTTCACTGTTTCCAACGCTGTAGTTTTGGGAAGGCATCATACTTTTTCGAAGTGTTTCAGACAGATTGTTTGAAACCTATAAAATGTAGATTAATATTCAGTGAGCTGTATCAGAGAGGAATTGGTCTCCAGGAGTAACAGGGCATTTCCCATACAAGGCCTACAATGTCTTCAGACCAAGAAACTGAAGCTTATGACATCGAATACACATTTATCTAAATAAAACAACTGAAAAGACATAGCATATGAAAAGTCTATAGATTGACGTGTCCATATCAAAACTAAATATATATATATATATATATATATATATATATATATATATATATATATATATATATATATATATATATATATTTCAGAAAGAAAAAAAAAAAATGGCAGCATAGGGGGACTGAACACCTGTTGCACCACCCCCCCCCCCGCCATCCCTGTAGTTACATATACTAACTTTATAGCCACCCAACTGTGGGGAAATCAACAATTCCATAAACTATCCCAGTACCTCTTCAAAGACTGCTGTGATACTAAGACAAGATTTCCCATTACAAACTCATAATGTTACATGACAGATGTATCTCTCCTTTGCCACTTTTGGATAATCACCATTTTGATTTTCTCCATAGTTTTATACAGGATACTGGCCAGACTGATGGATCTAAAATTGTTTGGGTCTGAGACCTCTACCCTATATTGTCATCTGGTACCACTACAGCTTGTCACAGAAGGTCCAGGATGTGTTCACGTCAAGATGTTTTGTTTAACATGATTAATATTTCTACTGGTGTCAAGATTAGGGTATATAGTCAAACTGAAGTCTAATTCCGCAGATCTTGCAGTACTTTTCTACTTTATTTAAGGCTGGTGTGCCTTATTATGCCATTAAAGGAACACATGCCTGCCGTTACTGTTTGCTTACCTGCATATCCTGTAAGTATTTCCTAGTTTGAGATGAGATGATTTTGAAGGGAATTCTGTGCTTTTAGCTCCCAAAACATCATGTCTGTCCTCCCTTTGATCAGAACTGTGTTACTGAGTAAATGACATCACCTCCTTTTGACCCTGTTGGTACGACAGACCTCAGACATCTTTTTAGAAGAATGTTGTTAATTGTTAGCATTTACTTTGGTTAGAAAGGATTTCTAAACTGCAACCCTTGATGTGAAAATAGTCTCATGCCATCTTTGACAAGGACAAATCACCACCTATAAGTAGTCATCCTTTTATGATTAAAGTTGTTTCTGATATTTCCTTGAGTCAGCCTTTGTAACTACTGCTTTTCTTTGCAAAAGAAGACAGTAAATGGAAACGTGTTCTGCATTGCATATATTTGCACAGACATCCTGTAGATCAGATTGCAAGTGAAGTGCGCTGTATCTTTAAGAAGCATGTCAAGGCTGTACGCGCACATATAAATTCCAGACGTGCACTCCCTAGTGCCATTTTGTAAGAGCAGCCACAGTGAGAGCATGCCTGATCGCAGTTGTTAGTCTGTATATAAGTTACTTAAGTTAAAGTCAGTAAACTTTTATAGTGATGTGTTTGTATAGAATAAAGCTGCTTGAACAGAACCCACTAAGACTCTTCTATTGTGTCCAAAGTAGGAGAGCGACATGGTGTCAGAACTGGGATCAGAGAGAATAAGATGCAGAGCCATGAAGTGCACAGATGACAGTGAAGGAAAAACCAAGAGAAACGAGCACAAAAAGAGCTAGAAATGAATCAAAGGTAATGAGAAGTACCACAATCTGTTTATCTGATAAAAGAGATAAAACGGGGCATTACAAGGGCACAGACCGCTTTATTGACTAAGCAGAAGGCACAAAACGTTTGTTGGCTAAAATAATGTTTAAAATAAAGGTATTTGTTGAAACAATTAATAGTAAAGCAAAACAAGCATGTTTAAAGCAAAGTGAGTGTGTTTAAAGATAAAACAAGCATGTTTAAAGCAAAGTGAGTGTGTTCAAAGCAAAAGTGGGCATGTTTAGAGTAAAACGAGCACAAGTAAAGTACGTTGGGCATGGAAAGGGCTTCAACAGGCAAAACGAATATAATAAGGCAAAATGAGAGAAAAGGGCACATTATGTAAAATTAAGCAAGGTGACTGCATACGTTTTGGCAAAGTGCTATGTTTTGGCATGACTATGACTTTGTTTTGTATCAAGGGCATAATTAAAGTTATTTGAAGTATCTCAAAATGTGTAAAAGTGCTTACAGTGTGTGCTTATTACTGTGCATGTGTTTCAAAGAGTTTATTGTGTGTGAAGTGCAACTATTTCATGAAATATAGCAATTTCAAAAAGTTTCTTGTGCTGGGTGTGTCTGTTCACAAAGTGCCACCATTGCAGAGTGTTTCTTTCACTGAAAAGAGTTGCTTAGCAAGGTACCATCATTTTGGGGACATTTCAGTGTGCTGTGTGCAGTTATTCGCAAAGTACAACTACTTCGAAATGTTATTCAGTTTTGGGCAAGAGATGTCCAGTTTATATGCATTGTGCAGTTATTTGATATGTTTTTTACACTGATAAGAGGTGATTTATTGCAAAACAATATTGCAAGAATATTGCAGTGCCTGAGAGTTTATTTCACTCGCATCGTAAAGTTTTTTGAGATGCTTCTTAAAATAATGATAAATGACTTTGGCAAAATGCTGATAAATGACTTTAGCATTTAACCTTCCAAATAATATTACAAGAATGTTAAACCGCTCGAGAAGTTTATTTCACAAAGTTCAATCATCAAAGGTACTACGAGTTTGCTCGTTAGCATTATTTCGAAAAGCCCAAAAGAAGTAAATTCAGATACAAGTACTGGCATAAGTTTCTGGCATACTTGCATGAGTGTATGTTTGGCGTTTATATCATGTTATCGAAAGATGAAAATAGCGAATGCTATTTCATCGGCCCCAAAACATCTAAACATGAAAATATCGAACATTCAGAACAGCAAATTTTTTCCCATGGAAAAAATTTGCTGCTCCGAAACACATACACACAACACAAGCACATCAAACAAACAGCAACCACACACATACACTTAAATTCCTACATCTAACGCTACACTAAACTAAACATACACTACTATCTACCCACTTACCTTAACCCAAACCCTAACCCTAAGGTCCGTCACTGTCGCACACTCACCTAACCCGTGCCCTAACCCTAACTCACTTAAACTTCCCCTAACCCTAAAGTCTGTCACTATTGCACACACGCCTAACCCGCGCCCTAACCCTAACTCACTTAACCCACCCCTAACATACAAACAATCGCATACTTACCTGAACCCAACCCGTAACTTTCCACCACAGTGCTAAGAATAGCGAAGCCACAGAAACAGCCAACCAAATTCTTTCCCGAGGAAAGAATTTGCTGTTCTGCAGCTTCACTATTCTTAGCGTTCATTGAATAGTGTTAGATATCAGAACATTCGAAGTTGTAATACTTCAATGTTTTGATATAGACCCTATGTTTGTGCTTATTTGCAAAACTCTTCAATGGTATGTGTTAATATGGCAGATGGATTTTGAAAACCCCTACCACTTGTGTTTGATCAGAATATTGCAGAGAATTGGAGAATATCTGAGCAAGAGTATGATATTTTTATACAAGTAGCTTATGCAGATAGAGATGCACGCACCAGGGTATTCATTTTGCTGGATCAGAGGCCATAGAGAGAGAAAGCATTCATTTATGTATACACCTGCAGTATATGAAGGAGAAGATGAAAACTGTCATATTGTTGTACAGGCTGAATCAAGGGAGGACCCCGAGTGTTTGAAGTGCAAGTTCAGAGAAATGTGTAACCCTCAAACAAATATTACATTAGACAGGCATTTGTTTTACATGAGAGATCAGAAACCAGGGGAAACATTTGCAGCTTACATAACTGACCTGAGAAACAGAGGTTTGATGACTTAAAAGATGAGCTGATAAAGGACAGGCTTGTGTGTGATATTAACAGTGCTGCTGAGAGAAAGATTTTGCTTCGTGATAGTGATTTAACGTTGAGTAAAGCCATTGAGATTTGTCAAATCCATGAGATGACAGAAAAACACATGAGTATGCTTGCAGGTGACAAGAGCATGAGTTCAGTTTGCTCCAGAGCAAATGTAGATAGCATGCAACATGTGGCAGACAAAAGTAGGCCCAAGCACATGGCAGCTAAGAGGTTTCCAGGGAAGACACGTAGCTTTCCAGTAAGTTCTAAGAAGGGAGCACGCTCCAGTTCACTGCAGTACAAGCATGAATCAGCAAAACCCAAGTCCAGCTTTATTGTTACCTGTCACAATTGTGGTGCAAGCCATGAGTCTAAAAGAGAGAAGTGCTTACCATGTGGTCAGCAATGCTACAAGTGTAAAAAATGGAACCACTTTCAAAAGTTTTGTAAATCAAGTAAGCCTCACACAGCTCTAAAGAAAGGTCACACAAAGAAGCAGTCTAATCAAGTAGAGCCAAAGCAGATAGCTTTCTATGTCGATGGTGTATCAGTGATTGATGAAAGAGCTGATGCAGTGAATTTATTAACAAGAAGCGAGGTGTTTTGTACTGTCCAGATTAATGGAAAATCCACAGAGCTCAAAGCAGATACTGGATCAAAGTGTAATGTTATCTCAGCAGACACATTTGATAACATGAGAACTAACGAACAACTCAATGTAGCCAGTAGTGTGAGACTTGTTGCTTATGGAGGTGAAGAAATTCAAACCGAACGTTCAGTGATGCTTTCATGTTAGTTGGCCGAGAACCATTACAACTTGTTGTTCTTTGTAGTCCGAAGACCAGTGCAATCTTTATTGGGTCTCAAGGATAGTTTAAGAATGAATCCGCTTTCTTTTGCTAAAGAAGTCCATCATGTAAGTACATTTCTGAGTTCTAATTTTTCTGAAGCCATTTTCTCAGAGTATGCTGATGCTTTTGATGACAACTTAGGCAAACTTCCAGTTGTGTATTTCATGAAGTTAGATCCAGAGGTTACTCCTGTAGTCGGAGCAGCAAGAAGAGTTCTGATAGCTATGCAAGATAAAGTTAAAACTCAGTGGGATAAAATGGTGCAGCAAGGTGTGATCTGTCTAGTCACAGAACTAACTGAATGGGCATCGTCTGTGGTAGCTCACAAAAAAGGCTCAGATGAAATCAGAATATGTATTGATCCAAGAGATCTGAACAAAACATTGAGAGAGTATCATCCAATGAGCACAGTCGAAGAGGCCGCAGCCTTAATACCAAATGCCACTGTTTTCTATCGTTGATGCAGAGTTCATTTTGGCAAGTGATGCTTGATTGCAAATCTTCATTTCTAACTACTTTTGGTACTCCATGTGATGCCTGTGCCCTGGCCCAGCAACCAAGGAGCCTCAATCCTCACCACTAACACCAGAGAGGGCATCTCATATATGAGGAAAGGATAACAAATACACACAGTAAAGTGCAATTTCCCTTAAGAGCACACAGAGATCACAGTCAGTCCAGGGTTAGTCGCTCCCTTGCTCTCCAGGTCCCCAATAAGACTCCCCACTGACACAGCTATAGGGTCCAGATCTCAGCCAGCTGGGCAAGCTAAAATCTCTAGCACCTTCTCTGTCCAACCAGTGCATCGTGTCCCTTCCCAAGTAGCTGAAACACACACAGTTTGAGATAAGAGTTATACAACCACACAGACATTCCTGGGAAAGGCTGGCACAGGTTCTCCAGCTGTGCCCCTATTACCCAGACTGTACGGTAGTACCCTGCCACCACCTAGCTACTATTTATCAGCTACTCAAAGGCCCTTAAAAGGGT
This sequence comes from Protopterus annectens, assembly GCF_019279795.1. NCBI lineage: Eukaryota > Metazoa > Chordata > Ceratodontiformes > Protopteridae > Protopterus > Protopterus annectens. The sequence continues at coordinate 1,157,398,281 of NC_056747.1, read as the reverse complement.
GTCCAATTATTACTGTGCAATATTATTATCCAATTGGTAGTTGTGACTAAACAGTCAAGGCTTATTTAGAGTGACTTGGACAGTAAACTCTATAAATATGCAATGCACTCTAGAGCTTAAATTATCTCTACACAAAACAGCCACAGTTAAACAGCTTTAAAAATATTTAATAATAAATAATTAAAAACACAAGACAATACTTTCTACTACAAAGTGCTAGTTTAGAGATCACACAGAAATACTTAAAATAATTCAGTAGTACAGTTCTGACATCACAGAAAAACACTTAGTCTAATATTTCTAGTTCCTAGCTATTTCTAAAAGAAAACACATCTAAGATAACTTACATATGAGCAAGACAGTGCTGTGAGTTGGATAGTCAAGACAAACATTCTTAATGCCTTCTGATTCTCTCTGTTTAAATTGCTGTTGCAGTCCTGATTCCCATTACATCATTTTTACACTTTCCTGGTGTTCCCAGGCTGACAGACACTGCATTTACATTCTTTTACACCTAGGCAGAAACCAGAGCAATAAAGGACATTCCATATGTAAATGTTGGTCATTAACTTTAGCCTTAAAACAATAAGCAGGAAGCCTTCATCTAGTCTGGCCAGAGCCGAATTGTAAACATCAAAGACAGTCATGAAATAATTTCAGTTTCATAGGACAGACAAGAAATGCTTGACTTAGCTTTCTTTACAGCAGAGGGCAATGTTGCTACATTGTTTTGAGTTCATCATTTCACAGCATATTCTTTCATTTAAGAAAACAAGCCTGTATTTCAACATTTATATTTAAAAATGACAGAATTATGTGCCAAATTCTATTTGACTAGTCTGGCAGCTTTCACCCATCTCTACCAGTCTTCACACTCCATTTGGCAGATACAGATTCCTAAGGACGCCATTTGGAATAAATTCTGCAAGTGAAGTCTTTCAGCATACAATGGAGCACATTTTTTCAGGTTATCCTTATGCCATAATAGTAAATGATGTATTGCTTGGAGGCAATGGTAAAGCAGAGCATGAAAGAAAACTCAAGAAAGGTCTAGATAGAGCACATGAAGTAAACTTGAAGCTCAGTCCTCTAAAGTGCAGATTCAGACTTCCAGAAGTTATATATGTAGGACATTTGTTCACGAGTACAGGCTTGAGACCAGTCCCGACCAAGCAAGCAGCTATTCTTGAGATGTCAGCAGCAGATAATGTACAAGGTCTACAATGTTTTCTAGGCATGGTCAACTATTTAGGCAAGTTTATACCAGACTTCAGTGAGTTGACAGCCCCTTTAAGAGAGCTAACATGCAAAAATATTGTATGGTCATTGTTGGGACAGCACCAGAAGGCATTTGAAGACCTTAAGCAGAAAATTGTCACCCCCCTACATTAAGATACTATGATGTAAACAAACCAGTTACTCTTTCCTGTGATGCTTCAAAATTTGGTCTTGGCACAGTTATACTTCAAGAGGGCAGACCAGTAGCCTGTGCATCTAGAACATTAACCCAAAATAAGATGTAGTATGCTCACATTGAGAAGGAGCTTTTGGCAATAGTATTTGCATGTTCTAGGTTTCATGATTATATTTATGGTCGAGCTATTCAGATTGAGACTGATCATCAACCTCTAGTTACTACTCAAAAGAAGCCTGTGTATTCTGCTGCAGCGAAATTGCAAAAATGCTGCTTAAATTGCAAAAGTACAATTTCAAAATGGTCTACATGAAAGGCAAATTGCTTTATTTGGCTCATACCTTATCCAGATTGCCCAAAAATATGACAGAACAGCTAGACACAGAGAATTTTGACTTTGATGTGATGGCAGTGCATTATTTTTCTACCACTAGACTTGATGAGTTGACAGAACATAGTCAGACTGATCCAGTTTTGTAGAAGCTCACTCACTGCATTAATGTTGGATGGCCGTCAAAGCAATCTAGTGTACCATCTGAAGTGGAAAACTACTTTCCTTACAGAGATGAATTGTTGATGGAAGATGGCATTATTTTCAAAGGTCCTAAAATTGTTGTTCCTGCTTCCTTACAACTAGAATCCACATCCACTAAGAGAAAAGCAAGAGATTTAGTATTTTGGCCTTCATTACCTGAGGACATTGATATAGTACTTTCATCTTGTTCAGTGTGCAATACCACTAGACTACATTTGCAAAGAGAACCACTTCAGCTAAGTCCAGTTCCTGAACTACCGTGGTCAACAGTTGCAGCTGATATCACTGAGTGGAACAATCAACACTACTTAGTTTTGGTAAACTCTTATTTGAGTTGGTTTGAGATTGACCTACTACCAACCTAACATCCACTGCTGTTATTACTAAGATGAAGCATCATTTCTCAGTGCATGGTAGTCCACACAAACTTCTTTCTGACAATGGTACTCAATTTACTAGCCAGATATTTCAGTAATTTGCGAAAGACTGAGACTTTGTACATGTCACTAGTAGTCCTAAATATCCTCAGTCAAATGGTCAAGCTGAACATGCAGTACAGAGTGCAAAGCAATTACTTGAAAGGTCAAAGCGTAACAATACCGATGTGTTCTTAAATTTGCTTAATCTCGGAAACATACCTCATGACGATATTCTTGGCTCACCTGCTCAAAGACTGCTTTCCAGACAAACTAGAACTACACTACCTATTACTTCCAGTTTATTGAAGCCTAAACCTAAAAACAGTAAACAGGTGTGCAAGTTTATGCAGGTGAGTCAAAAGACTATGTATTAAGGCAAGAGTTGCATTAGTATAGGAGTGGGACTGGAGTTAGTCTGGTGTGTAGCAGGGACAAATCCATTTGTTGTTTAGGTGACTTTTGATAGACCTTTTACATTTGGTAGGGAGGATTCAAGGGTTATAGATGTAGGCAGGGAGTTCCAGATTCTGGACATGTAAGAAGAGTAGAGGGAGTCACCACCATGGTTGTGGGTTCTAGTAACTGTTAACAGTAACTTGTCTGTGGAGTGGAGTTGCCTAGGACAGGACTACTGTTGGATTATGTTGCTTAGTGAAGGTGTTTTATGAGGTTGGGAGAGCAGCTTGTGAATGATGATAAGTTGATTACAGATTAATAAATCTGGCAGTTCAAGCCAGCCCAATTCCTTTAGGTTGTGATAGTGATGGGTTCTGAAAGAGCTGTTATTAGCAAATTTGGCTATCTGATAGTAGCAGGAGGTCATTTTGTTGGTTTCTGTTTTGGATAGATTGGTCAAGATTGGAGATGCATACAGTAGTGTTGAGAGAAGGTGGGTATGAGCTATTGTGGATCTAGTGTTATGGGTCAGGAAGGATTTGTGTTTGTAGAGACTACCTAGCTTTTTGTTTGTATTTTTAATAGCTAGGTTAATGTGTATATCAAATTTTAACTTGTTATCAATGGTAACTCCGAGTAGTTTTGTGTGGGATTCAGGTGAAATAGGGGTACCATTTTTAGAGTAAATGGTGAAGGAGGAGATAGGAGTGGTAATTTGTGAGGGATGAAATAGCAGAAGCTTAGTTTTTTGGGGGGGGGTTAAGGATGAGGCCATTCTCAATAAGCCAGTTTTCAACTGAGTGGAAGATATTCTGGGTTTTATTGTGTAGATCTGCCAGGGTAGGGGCACTACATATAATAGCTGAATCATCTGCGTATTGGATAAGGCTAGAACTATTTGCCGCTGAGTGGAGATTATTTGTAAAAATTGAGAACAGCAAGGGGCAAAGTATAGATCCCTGACGGTACCCCAAGTGTGACAGGTAAGAGTGGAGACAGGTTATTGTGCCATAGTACTGCTTGTTGCCTATTGCTGAGGTAGTTTTTGAACCAGGAGACTGATTGGTTGTCTAAGCCTAGGGTTACAAGGTGGTAGATGAGTTTATCATGGTTAACCATATCAAATGCTTTTGATAGGTCTAAGGAAAGGGCTGATGAAAGTTTACTGTTGTTCCTGTTGTAGTTTATGATATCTGTGAATGCTAACAGGGCTGTAGTTGTGCTATGACCTGGGCAAAAACCGTGTTGTGTTTGAGATATGAGTTCTTGATTGATAAGGTGGGACATTAACTGATGATGAATACATTTTTCTAATATTTTAGCTAGTGGGGATAGGAATCAATTGGTCTGTAGTTTGATATGTCATAGGAACCTCCCCCTTTGTGAAGGGGTATAATGTAGGCAGTTTTCCAAATCAGGGGCACTGTGGCTTCAGATATTGATCTGTTTATTAGTATAGAGACTGGTATAGCTATTTCAGCTGCTGCCAATTTTAAGAATTCATTGGGAAGAGAATCAGCTCCTAGTGTTGGTTTTAATTGGGAGAGTAGTTTTCTTATGTAGGATGTTGGGGTGGGTTGTAGCTTTAAAGTGGGACTGTCGCTGGATGTAGGGTGGTCACTTGTATTGGCAGTGAGCTGCTTTTGTGCTAGGGCAAGTACGGTTTCAGTAAAGAATATATTGAATGATTCAGCTATGTTTTCTTTTGTTAGACCTGTAGTTGGGGGTGGGGTAATGGCTTTTGCAGGGTGTCATAACTTGTTTAAACCTGCCCAGAATTCCCTAGGGTTATTCATGTGTTGGTTTTGATGGGTAATAAAGTATTTTTCTTTTATCTTGCATGACTAGTTTCTTGGTGAGATTTCTAATTTGTTGGTGTGCTAGTTGTGTTTTGGGGATTTTGTTGGACCGCCAGGTTGTCCAGACTCTATTCCTTTCTGTTATTTTTTGCCTAGTTTCCCTTGTTAACCATGGAACTGTATTAGATTTAACTCTTGTAGTTCTTACAGGGGCATGCCTATTCAGTATTTCTAAGAAGATGGTGTTGAAGTGTTTGGAGGCCTCATTTAGGGGTAGGTAATACAATTCAGACCAGTTATAATGCTTTAGCTCTTGTGTGAAGTTAGTTGGGTTAAAGTGTTTTTTGTTCATAGGTTCATATTAGGCTATCTGCCCTAGGGCATTTATAAGCCTAGCCAAAGTGTGTTTGGCTTTCACCACCCATTTTAAATTAATTTTGCTATGCCCTTTTTCGAGGTTAGTATACTGTGCCTCTGTCTAACAGTGACACAGAAGTGATACCCGGGGTAAACCTATGATCTCCCATCCACTCATCAAGATTCCTCTTGTCAATGAGGGACTCTGCCTAACCTGGACTGGGATTTATTCCAGAGTGAAGGGAGCCTCTGGGTTATGAATCTGTCCCTCCAGCATGTCCTATTTATTTCAGTGCTGAGGTTCAAGTCTCTCGAGCGCATAGCTCGATGGGATTTGGATTTTCTGAGGTGCAGCATGTCCATTAATTCCGGGTTGGACATGGCTTTATATGTCAGGCACAGATCGCCTCTGAGCAGGCGGTATGCCACTGAGTAGAGCTGGAGTTTCTTTAACCGGGCAGCATATGGCATCTGTTTGAGCCCTATGATCCTCTTGGTGAGGTACTTTTAGGGTCTTTCCAATTGCTGCAGGTGTCTGGTAAGGTACATCCCGAAAGGGGCATTGTACTCAATTATGGGCCTGATGAGGGATGAGTAAAGAGCCACGATGACCTCCCCTGATATAGATGTGAATCCCTTCATGATTAGGTGGGCTATATAAAATGTTTTTCTAACCACTTTGGCCACGTGGTTGTCAAATAAGAGATTGATATCAACTTGGGTCCCCAGGTCCCCAATTACTTCTTTTGTACTTAATGGATTACCACCTATGTGGTAATTTGTGGGCACTTTGTTTTTGCCAAAGGGGATGACTATACACTTTTTGGCGTTTAGCTTGAGGCCATGGCTCTGGCACCAGTTGTCTGTTTCTATGAGGCCCTTTTGGAGGATGCTTGTGTCGGCTGGAGAGTCGATAATGGCGCCCAGTTTGCAGTCATTTGCAAACTTAGTCAGCCACAGTCCTTCTGTGTTGACCTGTACCTCCAAGAAATATATACCGAACAAGAGAGGTCCCAGGACTGAGCCTTGTGGGATGCCACTTGTAACTGGTTTGGAGTCTGACATGGTTCCAGCAATTCTAACCAAGTGGGTTCTATCCTTGAGCCAGTTTGCAACCCATCTAGTGACATAGGGGTTTATATTTAAGCTGGTGAGCTTATCTATATTGCCCAAGTGGGGTATTGTATCGAAGGCTTTTGCGAGGTCCAGGTAGGCTGTGTGGACCACCTTCCCCTTGTCAATGGCCTTGGTGACTGTTTCAAAGAAATCAACCAGGTTTAAGAGGCAGGATCTGCCCTTAACAAAGCCAAACTGGGTAGGATCCAGTGTCTGTAGGTCCCCAATATCTTTATTTATGAGGTCCATGATGATCCTTTCCATAGCTTTGCAGACCAAGCTAGTCAGGCTTATGGGGCGATAGTTTCCAGGATCCGTTGAGGCACCACCTTTGTGGAGAGGGACCACTGTTGCTGTACGCCACTCTTTGGGCACATATCCTGTAGTAAGGCTGAGATTGAACAGTAGTTTTATGTTTGGGTTTAGCTCTTCTTGGAGTTCATGTAGGATGCAGCCCGGGACACCATCTGGTCCCATTGACACTGTGTTTTTTGCTTTGGAGAGGGCAGCTCTTACCTGAGCATCTGAGATGTCAGGGGGGCAGCACACTGCTGGGATAAATATTTGCCCTTTTGGTGGGGAGGGGGGGAGAAGTTTGCGCTGAACCTGTCAGCTAGGATGTTGGCAATGTCTGCGGGTTCCGTGTATTTTTTGTCATTTTGGACTAATTCTGAGCATATCTGGGAATTCCACCCAGGTTCCTAACATAAGTAAAGAAAGCCTTGTGATTATCCTTAGTGTCCTGTGCAATTTTTCTCTCGAAGCTGGCCTTAGACGATTTTATGAGTGCCCGTAGTTTTTTGCTAATACTGATCAGAGATGCCTTCCCTTTTTGGGATTTTGCTCTATCATGTAGTAGCTTTCTCCTTCTATTGTATAGTTTGTTTATGGCTGGGGTCCACCAGACAGGACGTCTGCCTTTGGAGGATTGGGTCTTGGTTTTATTTGGGATTGCATGATCCATGCATTCCTGAAGGTGTTCCTAGAATGCGTTTATAAAGGATTCTGCGGTTGTTCCTGATTGTTTGAAGTATTGGGGTTTGGGGGTGGTGGGAATTACATTTAAGTAAGAAGGTAGTTTGATGGTCACTTAATGAGTCAGGAAGGGTGCCTGCTAAGTAGGAACAAGGTATTTTATTTAGTAGGATCCAGTCTAATAGTGTTTCTTTATTAGTATTCTTGGCTATTCTAGTGGGCTGTTTGATTACTTGAGAGAAGGTTAGCAGGTTGATATCGTTAGTGGGTGCTTGGGAGGAGCATGTGAGCCAGTCTATATTAAAGTCTCCTAATACTATGGTCTCTTGAGGCATGGATAGTGATAGCCATTGAAGTAATGTTTCCATAGTAGGGATATTATTGGCTGGGGGGATATAACCTGTTACTAGGTTGATGTTTTTTTGTTACGTATTTTGAGCCTAGTTAAGAGTATTTCTGCATTATCCAAAGGGGGTGTGGATATCTCAAATTTAGTTATGGTCAGAGTATTTTTGTAAAGCAGGGCAATGCCATCACCCTTTTTCTTTAGTCAATCTTGCCTAAGGATACTGTACCCAGGTGGAAGGATCTCTGTATCCTTGGTAGATGGTTTAAGCCAAGTTTCTGTTAAACTGACTATATCTGGGCGATATTGTGAGATTAGAGTATGAAGCTCGTGTTTTATTGTTTATGCTCCTAATATTTAGATTTAGGAGGAGTAGACTGTTTAATGGCCTGATGTTAATTTGGGTTAGATTGGGGAGATGTGCTTTAGCCAGAGGATTTCTATCATAAGGTCCTGGGTTTGGGTGGATATCTCCAGCATTTAGGAGTTGTTATTGATTGTTTTGCAGTAATTTAACTAGTTTTTGTAGTATTGTTAGGTATTTATGGGTTGCTGTTGATTTGTGGTAGGTGATGATGGGCTTGAGATGGGTATAGCTAATGTAGTAGTGTTGAATAGGCTGGGGTTTATTGTTGGAGAGTAAATGGCTGGGATGGGAGTGATAATGGCAGTGGAACTATGGGTAAGGGGGAAGTTATTTTGTGCAGTGTAGTTGTATGAAGCGATCTATTTCTCAAAGAGGGAGGATGCAGATCAGAATGCAAGTGAAGTGTGGTGTATCTTTAAGAAGCATGTCAAGGCTGTACGTGCACATATAAATTCCAGACACGTGCACTCCCTAGTGTCATTTTGTAAGAGCAGCCAGAGTGACAGCATGCATAATTGCAGTTGTTAGTGTGTATATAACTTAGTTATGTATATAAGTTAGTTAAGTTAAAGTCAGTAAACTTCTATAATGATGTTTGTATAAAATAAAGCTGCTTAAACAGAACCCAAAAAGACTCTTCTATTGAGTCCAACATAGGAGAGCGACATATCCCAAGTATGATATTGAGAAAAGAAAGCACTGGCATGTCTGATCAGCTACTTACATCTTTCATAAAATGGAAACAGGGTCAGTTGTTTTCAGCAATGACAGATGCACCAAATACTGATGGGGAAGTTGACACCTGTCTGCCAGGTATCCAGGTAAACAGTGACCCTATAATGAAGCTTCATATCACTTGATATACTTATGCAATGTAAGAATGGCCTGATGCTTACAGATAATCTTTGACTTAACTTGTCATTGTCAGAGATGCAAGTTTTTGGTCAAATTTAAGGCCACACACAAGCATCTTGTAGATATCACTCCCTTACACCGGACTCTGCACATAGTCACAGTAAATTATCTTATGCTGAGGTACTAAAATAATCCTTTGCTCAATCTGCAGTAGAGTATTCAGTGCAAAGCCCAGCATTAGTTAAGTACTGTGACACTAATTGGTAACAACACAGCTGAGAGTTGCCAGGAGACAAAGCAATCTTCAAACACAGATAGAACAATATCAGTATTTAGTGATTACATAGTTAGACACACACACTCTACAGTCACCAGGTGGACAAAAGCAGGGTGACAGATGTTTCCTAGGGGCCAAGACTGTTTGTTACAAGGGCCCTTATGACCCTTAATCTATGGCCCATATTGGAGTAAATGCCTCTGGTACATGGTACCTTGAGGGATATGGGAAAATCATGACAGAGCTAGTCGCGGTGGTGCAGCAGTAGCATTGTCGCCTCACAGCAAGAGGTTATTCCATTCAATTCCCGGCTGGAGTGCCTTCTGTGTGGAGTCTGCATATCCTCCCTGTAGTCGAGTGGCATGCGTGAATGGGCATGCCTTTGTTGAAGGCTGAGCATCGGGCTGGCACCTCAGCAGTGTAAAAATCAACTGCTAATCATTAGCAGACCGGAATTCCCCTGTGGCGACCCCTAACCGGGAAAAGCTGAAAGAACAACAGCATGACACAGCTCTCCATGCATGTTACAGATGTAGGGAAGAGCCTAATACTGAGTGGGATCCTTCCATCACCAAAAAATGATGCAGAAGTTTAAAGAAAGGATGACTGGTTTTAACTGTCTGCTAAACACCTGATGTCATTTTAGAGGGATCCAGTATGTGTCAGCATGGGATCAGATGTTTGACAACTGTACTTACTTCACCAAGGATAGTTTGCAGTTCTCATTAAATGCTTCTGACTACTGGTGAATGTTTTTGCTGCCCAATCGAGCTGGTGGACCACCCAGCCTAGCTTCCAAAATGGATTTTCCACTATACAATATCAAGGTGATCAACATAATGCTAGAAGTCTAACCAACAATCTGCCAGACCTTGAGGACCTCTGCATTTGGGGCACATACATGTTTGTGTTTTTAAGAAGACCTGGTTTAAGTGCTCAGTTAGCACTCCCTCTGTACCTGAATTTTGTGCTAACCACTCATTTAGACCTGATGGAAACTGTTGTGGCATGCCTATATTTGTTAGGGGCAACTTTACCTGGAGAAACATTCCTAGATACCCTCAAGTGGTGCTTATTGAGATACAAATCACAGTAAGTAAAATTAACTATCAGATCATTATGGGCTATGGAATCCCCTCCATGTCTCCCGAAATTTCCTATATATGTCTTAAATTCAGCATTCCTAAATATTCTTAATGAACTCCTCATACGTAGGAATGCTGTTAGGTGATTTTAAGTACCCAGTGATTAACTGGGGGGCCTACAACACGAATATAGGATATCACAAAAATTCTTAGATTTTATAAAAACTCCCTGGAACAGATTGTAAAGGAAACTACAAGAGGACAGAACATATTTGACCTCGTCATAGCAAACCTAGCATCTGTTTTTACCATCTCAAAGATAACCCCCTTATTGGTAAAGTCATATCACAAACTAGTAACCTTCTCTATCAAACTCTCAAAACCAGCAGAAACTAATATCACAGAATTGGGGACTTTAAATGTAGAAACGTCCTACAGAAACGTCCTACAGTTTACAGCTTTTACCAGAAAGGCTCATCCAGACTCTGCTACACTCACCCTGTGAAAAGGAAGGTTAGTTTGTTTTTTTTTTTTTTTTGTATTGCCTTATATATATTTGAATACTTGAATACTTCTTTTACCTTGTGTTTTGCTTGCATTGCTTGCATCAGCATATTAAACTTCAACTTCAAAAGAGACCACAGTTCTGCTCTCTGTTCTGAGTTTTGCCCTTTTTCCCCCCCCACCCATTTAAGTTGTCTTGTTAAATACCACTGTCTTCTTCTTTCTAGTTATTTATTCTTACTCTCCACATTATATCTCATTTCACTTCTTGGCTATATTGACTCTCACACAAATCCACATTGAAATTGAAATCCTACCTTTAATTATTTTGGCCATCTGGCAGTATTAAATAACTATAGTACCCAAAAATACAAAAGTAAACTTACCAAATTTCAGTCCATCTTGCTGCTCTAAAAAAAAACTCTTTCTAAACTCAAAACTCAAAACTAAACAGGTACGTTTACAAAGTTACTCACTCACTTATCTAACTTTGCAGAGTGCATCTAGTGCATCTTTTCTTTCTGCATCTTTTCTGCATCCCTTTACTATTACCTTTCTCTAATACCTAGACTTTCATCTCTTACCTATTTCAAGTAGACTTAACTCCACTTGTTACTCCTAAAGTTATTACCTACAGTACTTTATTACCCTGACCCCTGCACTTCCACTTACCCCCATCTCTCCCAAAAAGGCAAACCCCCATTTCTCGTTTTTTTGCCCCCACCTTCTAGCTAAAGTTTTTTCAGTAGTCCTTCTAGCAGTCCTGTGGATCAGGTGAACTTGTGTCTATTGCCTGTGTTACATCCTAATCAGCTACACAGAGGTACAACGCCTTTCCAATTGCTACAACACACAGAGACATGAACACACCTCTCCACCAAAACAACTGGCTGAATACTATAACAAGAAAAGATAAAACTGGAGACATGGAGGACAAACATACTATGACATAGGACTGGCAAGACCACACACACACAACCCACACACTCACACATAACCACACATAAGATCCATCACTACAACAAAACATACACATAAACAAAATCAGAGGCGCTGCAAACAAGACACAACCAAAACCCCCAACAAGAACACAACACCTGCACAAATTGGACTCCTTATAGTCAGAACACAAACAGTCACAGTCAGACAGGCCAAACACAGTGCCACACAGAGAGTGTCAATTCAGAACAGCACATAGTCACACACTTACGGCCCAACACAGTACAACAGACTGAGAAGGTCAGGTGACTTGGTGTTCCCGCCACCAGACGTCAGGTAAGACCTATCACTGTGAGAAGCACTCAACAGGGCGCTAGAGGTCGCCACAGCAGGCAAGCACTTGACTCTCAGTCACTAAAGACGCACTCCCACCTGGGCCATATGAAACGCTGGTTGAAGAGCACCTGAGATCGCATTATGTCCGTGCCTCTAAAAGAGGGATGCTGGAGCTACATAATTGGCTCACCAAGAATGGCCCCCACCCTATGAGAGGACCAGTATCCTACAGACATAAGATGACATGCCAGGATATTGAAAGATAAGATATAAGTCTGCAAGCTTGAACAATTCTTCTAAACCAAAGGGGGATCCAATGTCTGCAAGCACCTGATGGGAGGATGACAAGCTGCGCTTGCTTCATTTCTTACGGCAAGCACGCCTCCTGGCCAAATTCGAATCCTCAACCCAGCAAACTAAAAATTCTAAAAAACTAAAGGCCCTGCTCGCACCCTAAACATACTATAAGTCCTAATCTAGCTCAAAAAAAAAAACTAAAACTAATGGGAGTCACACTCAATAGTGACAGTCTCAAAATGCAATGCACCGCTGTCTTCCCAGCACTCCCAGCAGGCGCAGGATATCAGTGCAACCCACCTGGTTCAAGGTTCCTGAGAAAACCCCACCCACTATCAGGCAGGTCTCTATCATGCGCATCTCACCCCTGGTGACTGATGGAACTAAGACACATCGGGGTATCTCCATTCACAATCCACCACCTCAAGACTGTGGCAACCAAAGAGACGCAATAGCTGGAGGAAACCATCTAATTGCACCCTACATTCCCTGCAAATTGCTCACAAAAATAGGCCACTCACCAAACACCCACACCCACAATGGGATTCTCCAAACATCACCTGGGAAAACTACTCTCAACAAACACCATTAGACCCAAAAGTTCCTGAATTAACCCCAATACTTCATGGGACACTATATGGAAGACCCCCACCTCATCCCAAAAAAAATTGATCCTCACATAAACTCACATGGGATGAAACTCATAGTCACCATCCCCACAAGTCACGAAACATAGAATCAGATCACAATCACAATCTTCAACTCTCAAGCCTACCCACCACCGTTCAAAACCCCCACTGGTAAAACGAAACTGGTAAGCCGACTTCACACACTAAAATTCTCACTCCAGCCCCCAAGGCCCAAAAAGCTTGAAGACCCCAGTAAGATCGAAACTGCACTCTCACACCTCTAAAGAGCAGTGTGGCCTCCCCTAAGGCCCCCCCCGACTGAAAACTCAAGGTAAAAGCCGCTGAACAGGCTTTACAAAAAAAGCAAGATGGCACACCCAAGACTGTAACAAATAAAAAAATCCCAAGGAAAACAAAGACTTTTGTACCAAGAAAATCATTAAAACCTGGTGGACCCCAAAAACTAATCAAAAACCCTACAACAAAATGGAAAATCATAAATCAAAAAAATAAGCTAAAGAAAGAAAAAGGTAAGACTCCCTCTATAACTATAAGTAAAACTAAGAGCCTCAAGAAATGAGAGAAAAATCTTCAATGAAGACAAATAGCAACACTCAAAAAGACAGAATTAAGGCCTCTTTGGCTTGAACCCCAAATGTGGGCTGAAACTCCCAGAAAGGAGTTCCCTCCCCAAAAAAAAGAGATATCATTCGAACATTGCCTCCCCACACCAATCAGGCACTGTACAAGTCAGTCAAAAACCAAGCAAAAACACAGCCAGATGACCATTTGATGCCAAGCCCTGCAGCAACCCAAAAATCTCCAACTCCCCCAAAGCAACTGCAAGGCAGCAGCAATTTCACATCCTTGGGACCCTGATGATGTCAGTGGTGGTGGTGTTCAACGGTGTGGTCCCATCAGCAAGGTAATGCCTTTAATCTTGTTTGAAATCATGCCATATTTCTGACATCGCAACTGTGCAAGCCATGGAGAGGTGCAACTGTGGTCCCACCCTATAAAACAGGTAGGGGATTTTGCAGACTTTGGAACCATTAGCGTTTTTGGAGCCTATCTGCACTGCCATGGACTATAAAGGTAATGGGAATTTTACATAACAGGATCCCAGTTTTGTTGAGTCTTGGATCCATACCAGTTTGCTTTGTAAAAGGCAGGCTTTGCCTTACAACACCACACTAACCAAAACCAAAAACTGAGCCATTGCAGTAGGTTACCATACAAGCCGCCCCTGAAGCTGGGGCCTGAGTGGATTCCCACTCTGGTCCAGAGCAAAAACTCATCAGCTTAATCATTAACCCATACAACAAGTGTCACAGTTGCAGAACCTGGGAGGCAGAGTTGTGGCCGTTCTACTTTTCTCCGAGGCGCAAAAAAAGGTCTGCAACAGCTGTCAAACAGGGGCCCTCCCTGGGGCTCTACACTGGGCATCATCCTTGTTGACATAGTACACAGATAAAAGTTGGTCACAACACACAGGAAGGTTATAGATGACCACACATGCCAATGACTGCAAAATGAAGGGATATGTAGAGGCCAAAATATCTGGGGAACCTATCCCTCAGAAAAAAGTTATCTCACAATCAAACTGTGCCAGAGCCATGGACTAAACATAAATGCCAAAAATGACCCCAGGTTCATCCACTGGCCAAGTTAGTTATACCCCAGAAGGAATACCAATCAGGAGAAATCAAGGACATCTCAAGAAGTTATCAGAATAGGAAGGACCCAGGTCTTGCCCTAGGAATCATCATTGATTGCCCACTAGATCAAAAGAAGGTATAGTCATTGACCTTCTACTGACTGGACCAATGACTGAAGGATTCTCATCTAGATCAGCAGGGTCAGTAACACCCATACTCAATAAACATCTGACCAAAACCCAGTTCACCTGAAATACAAAGATCTCAATTGACCCGTCACCCTGCAGCAAACGGAGGGGCTAAAAAGCTCCCACCAAATACCGCCAGACTCCAGAGAAACAGATGTCCTATGCACAGAGACTGAAAGAGCTCCAGCTGACAAGGCCAGCTTCAAGGCTTAAACAGAGGTGACCTGCTTCACATACAAGGGAGAACTTCCCCCAGGACACAAGGAAGGGACCTATAAACTGGGATAAGGGCTAGAGCCACAAGGGCGGAGACTCTAAGCCCCATCTCAAATATATCTTGATGAGCTGGAGGAGATCATCCCCTTCAAAGACCTCAGTATGCTGTGGAATAAAAATCCCGGGAATAATGGCGAGGAAAACTATGGGCCTACGTTCCTATAATGATGAAGTCTCTAAATTGAAGTATAACGGTATTACCCATAATATCGATAATGCAAAGAGTTATACAGAAAAGTTCTACTCGCTCCTGAATAAAAGTATTTAATTGGCAGCCCAAACTAAATTCATTCAAATGGGGTGATGTAAAAGCAAACCACAGTGATGGTCCTTGAGCATTAATAAACTATGCAATAAAAGAAAAAAACTCCTAAAACTATGTAACAGAACAAATTAAAGCAAATTAAGGGGAACATAAAACAACTAGATAAGAAATTAAAATGGACATAATAAAAACCCTCCCATGAACTCATACTAGCTACAGAAGCCAAAGACAGCCACACATCTTTCTTTAGTTATGTCAGAAAAATAAAAAAATAACACCCAGCATTGCTCCAAGCTTATAAACTGACGTTAACCACACTGATCCAGTGGATCTTTGCTAACATAATAGCAAATAAATTTAGTGCCAACTTCACCTCTGAGACATCTATTTAAATGCCACTTATCCCCGGTGGAATCAAGCCACCAATGGTCATGAAAGTGCGTGTACTAAAGATGCTGTCCAAAATTAAGAAAACACTTCATATCAATCAGAGGAGGTTAGAAAGGATTGGGAAGAGAAATTGGATAAGCAATTCACAAATAAACAATAAGAGAATATATCTATGCCTCCCAAATATGCAACAAAAACTAGAATATTTAGGATTTTTGCTTAGAAATATTTACATAGATATTTTTATACCCCAAGTAGACACCAGATAATTTTTTTTCAGGTAGACAGCAAATGTTGGAGGTGTGACAAGGAAGAAGAGGTACTTGGGAACATACTTTCTGGGAGTGAGGTGGGTTGGTGGACTTTAAGGATTGCCTTTGCAATGCACTGTCAGAGATGCTGGGTGGGTGGTTTGGTGTGATACAGAATTGGACTTGCTTAGACACGTTAAGGCCTTGGTGTGTCTAATTATGGTGGCTGCCAAAAAAACAATCACTAGAAAATGGAAATCAAAATCTAAACCAACTATATTAGAAGCAGTGAACACAGTAACAGAGATAAAAACAAGTGGAATTGAGATCTTTAGAAAAGGGTAGGAACAAACTACACAGGAAAAATGGGAATTGTGGGAACAATGTATGTAGGGAAGGAATGAAGTTTAAAAGAAGGCAGAACTTAAATGAGCTATGCAATGTTTGACTGAAAATGACTGGGTAGATTATAAATGATGTATAACATCTGCAACTGTGAGTGTCACTATCGTTTATGATATAAAATGCTTGCAACTAGGATTGTTGGTGTGGTTTGTTTTCATTTATGTAAATGTTTGATTGCTTATGCCATAAGTGATGGTTTCATAAAGATGTTTCTTGTTTAAAAAAAATACTTCATTCATGGGACCTCACAATTTACCAAGCTGCCTAATTAATAGTACTAAACAAGCATTGCTTGGTGTAGTCAGACTCTTCAGTCTAAGCCCATCAAATGGCTTTATCCCACATGAATTATTCACAGCTATTGTGATGCTTGTCCTCAAGGGTAGCAACATCTCAGACCCTTTGAATTACAGACCTATCAGCCTAATGAGTCATATATGCACAGTTATGGATAACTGACCTAATCAACTATGGTATTAAAAATTTTATCAGAAATGACCCTCAGCAGTTTGGCTTTGTCAAGGATAGAGCCTGTTTTGTGAATCTTATGAACCATGTTGAGAGGAGTATTCAGCATGTACCATGCAGTGTACCTTGACCTCACCAAGGCATTTGATACCATACTACATACAAATAAAGTAAGCAGATTGAAGAAACTACAAATTGACCTGTATGTGGTTAGATGGCTAGCCAAATGGCTTAGAGACAGGAATCACACAGTGAGGAGTGGATGACTTAAGCTATGAGTCATTATCTAGTCCCACTCTGATGTACACACACTCCAACAGGAGCTTGCACTTATCAAAATCTGGTCTCCTAAAATGGGCTTAAGCTCTTTGCTAAAAAGGGCAACA
Source organism: Protopterus annectens (assembly GCF_019279795.1). Lineage (NCBI taxonomy): Eukaryota > Metazoa > Chordata > Ceratodontiformes > Protopteridae > Protopterus > Protopterus annectens. The sequence continues at coordinate 1,157,381,348 of NC_056747.1, read as the reverse complement.
CTGTAGTGTTTGGTAAGCAAACCCTAGTTCCTGCTCATAGCATGTGTAACACACCACTTCAAAATGAAAATATTCATTTGAGATCTGGTACTTGGGTGGACATCTCCCTTATGTTTGATCATTATATTGCAGCAGTGGTTAGGAAATCCTGTTACTTTGCATAGGTAATAGCAAATGGTATTTAGTTCAGGTTAAAAGAAATTGTCGCCTTTTTGTACTCTGCACTGATCAAACCTATCACTGAGTACAATGCCCCTTTTTGGGAGATACCTTACTAAACATATCAAGAAATTGGAAAGAGCCCAGAGGTTTCTAACTAAAAAGATCTGAAGCTTAAAACACTCAAACTACAAAGAAAGAATGAAGGTTTTGTCCCTATACGCAACTATTATATAGTTAGTTTCCTACAGACTTCATAGGAGTGATCTGTGCCTTGATTATAGGGCTGTAAGGGATACAGTAGTTCGAGAACTTGTACCTCAATAAATCAAACAGTCCAGACAACACTAGAGTCACATATCTAAATCTATTCCAGCAAATAAATGAGACAAGGAAGAGAGATGGATTCATCACACATCATCTGCCCCTTTTCCAGCACAAACTCCTTCTCTAAGTTAAACATTTTGACCCACTGTCTGCTTTTAAAATGAGCTGGACAACTGGCTGAGCATTTATAAATTCACTCCTGGTATGACTGGCTTGTCCCTGCTTTAGAAGAGTAGCAAGGCCTAAGGATAGGTATAGCCGCAAGACCTAAGGGTGGGTACTGCAGCAAGGCCTAAGGGTGGGTACTGCAGCAAGGGCCTAAGGGAGGGCACTGCAGCAAGGCCTGAGGGTGGGTATTGCAGCAGGGCCTGAGGGAGGGTACTGCAGAAAGGGCCTAAGGGTGGGTGCTGCGGCAGAGCATAAGGGAGGGTATTGCAGCAGGGCCTAAGGTTAGGTACAGCAGTAAGACCTAAGGGTGGGTACTGTAGCAAGCCTAAGGGAGGGTACTGCAGCAGGGCTTAAGGGAGGGTACTGCAGCAAGGGCCTAAGGGAGGGTACTGCAGCAGGGCCTAAGGGTGGGTACAGCAGCAAAGCCTAAGGGTGGGTACAGCAGCAAAGCCTAAGGGTGGGTACAGCAGTAAGGCCTAAGGGTGGGTACAACAGCAAGGCCTAAGGGAGGGTACTGCAGCAGGACCTAAGGATGGGTACTGCAGCAATGGCCTAAGGGAGGATACAGCAACAAGACCTAAGGGTGAATACTGACAAGATGCAAATGGCCCAGTGGTCATTTGCCTTGTAACTCCTATGATCCAATGAACATACTACTGTTGTGTAGATGTATGCACCATAACCAGCAGATGTTCACGTAAAAGGAGTATTTCAATGGGTAAGCTTCTATCCTCTGTATCCCTGATTATACAGTCATATGGAGTTGGTAATCATTTTATATAGCTAGTTGTGTACCAGATACAGACTTGAGTGTTGTATTTTTTTACCCTTACTTATGTTGCTTCACAGAAAAGTGTCCTTTTAAACTAAGCATGTTTTATTTATTTTGGTCTAGGATTAGTTATTTGGGTAGAATATGTTTATATCAATGCAACATTACCATCTTTCAATTTTTTATTTTGCATTTGAAGTCTCCAACAGTCTGCTTCTGACATGGGTCCTCTCCCCCATTAACTAATTCTTTCCGCTCCTCTGGATGTGATGATGTTCTGTTGTATCCCTATCTGCAAGTGGGCTCTCCTTCTTGAGAGGGGGAGTGGGAGAGAGTGCCTTAAACATCTTCACTGATTTCACTGCCACACTTTCCTGGGTCTTGAGACAGGAGGAGGATACCATATATGAATATGGGAGTGGGCATCCCTAACTTGGTAAAATGAGGCCAACATGGCATTTTTCACCACCCATGACACTGGTCCATTCATCCCTCAGCTACCATGTGGTTACTTGTTTTATCAGCCAGAAGATCAGAAGATTCATGCTCTGGCCATTGCTAGGGTGTGCCTCAGCTGGATATAGATTCTCAGTCCCTCCCCCAGGATGACCAAGCCAACACTAGCCATTCCCAGTCCCCATCCAGGTTTATCTAGCATCAAAGTCAGGAGTCGGGTAATTTTTTATAATTTTTATTATGTCTGTTTTTAGACCTGTGTTAGGTCTGTGACCCATATCATTACTCCCAGAACATTTGCTGGCATATCAGTCTAGTAGTCTGATTTAGCTCTCTTCTAGCCTTGCAAAGCAGAACAGAGGAAGTGTGCTAGGTCTACTCTCTGTACAAGCAGGTTTCTTTTAATAGTGCTCACAGGGAACCGTTTGGACATCCCAGAGATAAATTCATCAAGGCAGGTGTCCACTTGCAACTGACTCATCTTACGATTCTGTTGCTCTGCCCACTACAGTTATGGTGATCCAGCAGTTGTGTTTTCATTGTGTTCAGTGTTTCTAAAGCATTCTGACTGTGCAATGAGTGTCCACCTTTGATTGTTGGAGTTGTTGTTATACTGCTTTGTCTTCACCTCTTAGAGAGTCTAACAATATTTTAGGCCATTTAGGGTGAAATTATTGTTTGTAATATGAATAATGCAGTATAACAACAAAACTGTCTTTTTTATCCACAAACATATTCCATGGTACACTATCTAGGAATTTTGCTGTGATTTGAACCATGTGTGTATAGCCACCCACTTCTGTAACTCTTGTTGTAATCCACTGCGCTTTTTGGAGAGTAAAAAGTTTTTTGATGGACTTTCAGGTAGACAACTAAACTTGTTTACTTATGCTGTCTGTCTTTAGAATCTTATTGTCCACCTGTGATCATTGCATCTTTTTGCTACTTTGTTTTCTTATTACAGAGGTTGTGGTCTTTATAAACCCAAAGTTAGCAAACATGCAGTGTGTGAATGTGAAAGATCCCTAAAACCAGGCACCATTTACTTGATGAATTTATATCTGAATAATTTCTCAACAGCAGACATAGAGCTGCTCTTTTTTATGACTGAATTTTGCAAATTTACTTGATGAGTTCTAGAAATTAAAAGCTGGCAGTAAACAGATGTCATGGGAGTATACAGATGTCAATGCAGAGCCCACCTTTCTTCAGGGACTTGGTATGGTATTCCTGCAATGTGTTGTGCTGGCCTGTGGCCATGGGTATTGCGTCACCTTTACAGAACTATGTTTTAATAGTTTTGTTTATGCCCTGTGGAGCACTACCTTACACCACAAGCTAGAAAATGCTGAGACCTGTAAAGTGATTTGTACACTGTTTACTTGTTTCCTGTAGCTGCAAATAAAAGAGGTAGAAAGTCACTTTCCACATCTAGTGTAATTACAAGTGTCTACTGTACAGAGGCTCTGCTCATATTTATAGAGTATCTCCAGTGAATTGCTGTGGTGACCTTTCATGTTAACAACTGCACTAATGTCGCTTGTTAATGTTGTAGAGAATAACCTTTTATAAGAATTTCTGAACTTGTGCATTCAGATGTGGATTTTTTTGCACTGTCAGCCTATGGTTACACTTGATAATGGGTTCTTAGAAAAGACAGATTTCTTTTTGCTCAGCAGAAGCTAATTTGAAAAGAAAGAATGTATGTGTATGCCTGCCAGATACTCAGTATGAGCGTGTTCAAACACTGCTGTGACCTACGTATGACTCTGCAGTAGACAGTACTCTGTATGAATTTATTATTAGTCTTAAGAAGACGAGATACTTCAGTTGATGCATTGCTGGACTCAGTGGGCATCCTGTCTGATGCCAGTGTAGTCTAGTGCAACTGTGGTTTTAAGAAGAAATCTGTTGTGAGAGAGAAATTTTCAAACTAAGTTTCTGTGTTACTACTGTTTTGCATGGAGATTCCATTTGTCTCGACTGCAGAAAGAGGTTTCAGTCTGAGCTGTCAGATCTGTTTATATCTGAGTTATAACAGATTTATCTCAGTTGTAAGGAAGACTGTAAGACATGTGTGATATCTGTTTTAGGTTCCAGCTACTTGTATGCCCAAAAAAAAACCCTCAAAGTTATTGAATATTTGCATACTCACTAGTTTTTGATGTGATAAAATTAGTTTTGCCACCTTGCTGTGTAAACAGTGGCATACAGTGGCAGGTTTTTACAGTTTCTAGAGGATGTACGTCTGGTAATATGTCATGCTAATTAAATGTCGGGCCCCCATTAAACAGTTGTGAAAGCTAATTAATAGTGTTCTTGCATTTACATTAGTAGGTATATTTTGGTTGCTGTAGCAACTCAGCACACAGGTCTGCACCTAGAGTCACTGGCTGCTCTACATTTTTCTTTATTGTAGCAGGGAGTGCATACATCATTAAGCATTACTGCAACAGTTCTTAGAATTAGGGCTCTATGCAAGATGTATACCCCCCACTCATTACACAGCAGCGAGACCCTCCCAACACCCACTTTCTGAGTCCCATTCCAACACATTCACAGGTATGCCATAGAACATGTTAATGAAAAACAATAACATCTTAAAAAAGCAATGAAATTGTATTTAAAATAAATATTACACTAGCTATACTACATAATGAATTATAACTCTAGAGATTGTACACTAATAATGATTGCACACACAAAAAAATATTATAAACTGTTAAAAATGCCATCAATAAAAACTGATAAAATTAAAATGTTACAAAATATTGACAAATGCTATTAATAAAAACTGATAAATCTTGCCAAACTTTTGTATCCCCAGGTACATGCATCACTAAAATTGGAACAAGATACAGTGTAAGGGAAATCAGACTTTAATTTAGAACTGCACAACCACTACCCCCATTTCCAAGTATCCCACATTGTTTTTTTTTCTTTTTACATATCACAATCAAAGCCATACATTTGTGCATGTATCAGTTACTGTTGTGCAGATTACTAGAGGAGGGTCTGAACATAATTCCCTGCCTGTTCTCAGGTTACAGATACACATTGGTAGGATACAAGAAGATCGGGAATGAGTAGCATCTGTATTTAATGTTTTACTACCATACTGTATAGTGAATTGCATGGTGCACGCCGTGCCACAGACAATATAAGTGAACCCCATCATCTTTTTAATATTCTTAGTAGATATGGGGTTAAGGGGCAGCACTTCCCGTTAAATGTAATACAGAATTATATTTTAAATTTATGGCTATGTAGGATTGCTGAAGGCTGCTGCCCCCTGAAACACCTACATCTCAAAAAAAAAAAAAATGTATCACATCAATTTATAGAAGAATAGTAGTAGAAATAAAAGTGAAGCTGAATTCCTTATAGGAGCCATGAAAGCTGTCACTTACCTTTTTAGTTGTATTTATAAAAGGTACAGGGTGTATGCAGTGCCCATGACAATATTATTGATTTATTTAGTTAGTTAGTTATGTTTGGCATTTGCTTACCAAGATAGTCCACTGGGCCATTAAGAGCCCATATTCATTGGAGGCCCGGGAAGAAAAGCTCCACAAAAAACATGTACATAGAGCAGGACTGAACAATTAGTAAAGTTCCACAAAAACATATTCATAGACAAACAATTGAACAATTGGTTGAAGTAGAGGTAAAACTACATTTATCAATTAATTACAATTAATACAAACTAAAATTACAGAGTGAGATCAGATATATGTGAGCAGGCAACATTATATGAAGCTTCTACCATAGAAGTAGTCAACTTCTTGAGTCATTTTATAGGTAGAGATCTTTAAAGAGGTAGAGTGGAAACATTAGGACAAATAAGTGTAAGAATAAAATTCATGAAGTAGGGGTAGCCAGGATTTAAAAGATGAAGGCTTAGTACAAGTACTGTTCCAGATAAAAGAGAGGTAATTTTGTAAAGAAGGTTTGAATGATGCAAAGTTCTGATCTAAGTGTTAATGGAAGAGCATTCCAGGTTCTGGCTACAGAACACGAGTATAGAAGATGGCCAACAGGTAGGTTAGGCTTGTGTGCCTGTAAAAGCTGCTGATTTTTGGATCTGAGAGACCTTTTGGGTAGATAGTTGGTGAATAGTGAGGTAAAGGCAGGACAGTCTGAAGGTGTGTAAACTATTTTATGCACAGTTGTTAGTTGCAGGTAGGAGAGATAGTATGGGAGTTCAAGCTAGTGGAGGTAGGAGAGATAGTATGGGAGTTCAAGCTAGTGGAGAGAGTGTAAAGCTGTGCAGTGATGGGTTGAATGTAAAGCATTTGTAGCAAACCTAGCGACTTTGTTGTAATACATTTCAAGTTTTATTTTTAGAGATGATTGAAGGTTAGTGGTTAATGGGGCACCATAGATGAGAGAGGGTAGTAGATACTTGGTGGCAAGAGTTTTTTATAGTGGGAAGGCTAAGAAAGTGTTTGTGCCTATAAAGAATGCCTAGCTTTTGGTGTGTTTTGTTAACATTATGCTGATATGTTCATCTATGATTACACCCAGTAGTTTAGTATAAGTAACAAATACAGTTATTATTTTGTTCTGAGAGAGTATGGTAAACTGGACTTTATTTAAAAGTTTTTTTTTCTTGGGGGAAAATAGAATTAGCTTGGTTTTGTTTGAAGTAAGTAGCATATGATTGTTACTAAGTCAGTTCTCTATGGATGTAAAGGCCTATTGAGTGATTTGTTGGAGAATCAGTTAAAAAATTAGCAGAATAAATAGTTGAATCATCTGCGTGTTGCATCAGAGAGCCCTGACTGAATGAAGAGTGAAGATTGTTAATAAAGATGCTAAATAAGTGGGGTCCTAATACAGATCCTTGGGGAACACCAGCAGAGTTGAGTTGATAAAAGGGAGGGAGGTGTTCTATTTAACTGCCTGTTGCCTGTCTGGTAGATTACCTGAGAGCTAGTTAAGAGAAGAGGGGGGAGAGCCCAATTTGAGAGAGTTGAATTAGAAGTAACGGAAGAGAGTCGGTATCAAAAACCTTTGATAGATCAAGAAATAAGGAAGAGACAATTTTGTCCGAGTCTCTGGTTTTGTTGACTATATCCATGAAAGAAATTGAAGCAGTCATTGTACTGTGAGCTGGTATAAAGCCATGTTGTGTAGGGGATAGAATTTGGGATGCAACATGCATCCTCCAGATGTGTTTAGAAATATAGTGAAGGGACAGGGGCTTCGAGCCTCCAGATTGAATGGGGCTGAAGAAGGTTTCAACTTTGAACTTACTCAGTTAAGGGGTAGGTTAAGGGACAGATGTTATAAGAAAGGAAAAGTTGATGTGATACTAGCCACCATTCCCCCCTTAGGGCTAATATAGCGAAAGCATATTTTTCTGAACATAATGTGGATGGGGACAATGTATGTCCTTTACCCGTTGCATCTACCAGTATTTCCATTCCTCTTAGTTATACTACAGATTCCAGAATGACTATGAACATCATTAGGAAACACTGGGGTTTGTTAATCACTGACCCCAGTATTAAAAGAATAGTAGGGGATACACCTAGATTTTTTTATAAGAATAAGAAGAACTTGAAGAGGTTGCTGTGCTATCCGGACAAGCCTGATGTGAGTGGGAGTGAAGGGACCATGATACCCTGTGGTAATTGCAACTTTTACAGTTTCATAGATGGCAGTGGATCATTTGACCACCCTGACAATGGTCATAGGTTTAGTTTTAAGATAAATGCTACCTGTATGACTTTGCATGTTGTTTATCTTGCTTATTGCATGCTCTGTAAAGCATTTTATATTGGGAAAACTGATAGAACCTTGAGGGACAGAATCAGAGAGCACTTATATAGTATACACTGTGCTTCTACCACTAATGCTCTCTCTAAACATGTGATTAATACGAACAGACACACCTTCAGGTTCATGGTTATTGACCGAACGTATCCCAGCATCAGAGGTGGTGAAATCCGGAATCTAACCGAAACCAGGGAGGTTAGATGGATAATAAGACTGAGAGCTGATCATGGTAGTGGGCTTAACGAGAAAGTCCCCCTCAGACCTATTTAGAAGGAACATAGTCTTAGGAGTTAAAGACTTTTTATTTTCTGTTCATTTTTAAATTTGTGTTTTTATGTGTTTGTTTTATATCATTGATGCTCTTTTGTATGAATCTTTTTTATATGTAGTTTTCTTGTATGCAGCCTTTGCATACATGTATACAGTTTTATATAAGCTGTGGTTTTTATTACGTCTTTCTCTTTTAACTGTGACCCTTAGCTTGTGATTGGCTGCTTAGTAATTGAATTGCTTATAAGTTATGGATGCTTTTCTTTCTGCGTATATGGTCTGATGAAGCAAAAGTGAAAGCGCTTGCCTATTTTATTTGTTTGGTAATAAAACAAGTTTTTATCTTCAGCCAGTGTGTTATTCCATTGGTTGTTTCGTCATTTGGATTTTGCATTTCCAATGGCATATTTATCCCAGTCTGTGCATATTTCTTCAGTTTGTATATGCATTTATAATAATGTATGGAGGTGAGAAATAGCAGAGTATTCTGCTGTCAAAATATAAAGAGGAGTAGGATGAGATCAGGAGGAGTAATGAGCAGGAGGGAATCTGCTGTCAAAATATAAAGAGGAGTAGAATGAGATCAGGAGGAGTAATGAGCAGGAGGGAATCTGCTGTCAAAATATAAAGAGGAGTAGAATGAGATGAGGAGGAGTAACAAGCAGAAGGGAATCTGATGTGAAAATATAAAGAGGAGTAGAATGAGATCAGGAGGAGTAATGAGCAGGAGGGAATCTGCTGTCAAAATATAAAGAGGAGTAGGATGAGATGAGGAGGAGTAATGAGCAGGAGGGAATCTGCTGTCAAAATATAAAGAGGAGGAGAATGAGATCAGGAGGAGTAATGATCAGGAGGGAATCTGATGTCAAAATATAAAGAGGAGTAGAATGAGATCAGGAGGAGTAATGATCAGGAGGGAATCTGCTGTCAAAATATAAAGAGGAGTAGGATGAGATGAGGAGGAGTAATGAGCAGGAGGGAATCTGCTGTCAAAATATAAAGAGTAGAATGAGATCAGGAGGAGTAATGAGCAGGAGGGAATCTGCTGTCAAAATATAAAGAGGAGTAGGATGAGATGAGGAGGAGTAATGAGCAGGAGGGAATCTGCTGTCAAAATATAAAGAGGAGTAGAATGAGATGAGGAGGAGTAATGAGCAGGAGGGAATCTGCTGTCAAAATATAAAGAGGAGTAGGATGAGATGAGGAGGAGTAATGAGCAGGAGGGAATCTGCTGTCAAAATATAAAGAGTAGAATGAGATCAGGAGGAGTAATGAGCAGGAGGGAATCTGCTGTCAAAATATAAAGAGGAGTAGGATGAGATGAGGAGGAGTAACGAGCAGGAGGGAATCTGCTGTCAAAATACAAAGAGGAGTAGAATGAGATCAGGAGGAGTAATGAGCAGGAGGGAATCTGCTGTCAAAATATAAAGAGGAGTAGAATGAGATCAGGAGGAGTAATGAGCAGGAGGGAATCTGATGTCAAAATATAAAGAGGAGTAGAATGAGATCAGGAGGAGTAATGAGCAGGAGGGAATCTGCTGTCAAAATATAAAGAGGAAAGAAATGAGATGAGGAGGAGTAATGAGCAGGAGGGAATCTGCTGTCAAAATATAAAGAGGAGTAGAATGAGATCAGGAGGAGTAATGAGCAGGAGGGAATCTGCTGTCAAAATACAAAGAGGAGTAGAATGAGATCAGGAGGAGTAATGAGCAGGAGGGAATCTGCTGTCAAAATATAAAGAGGAGTAGAATGAGATGAGGAGGAGTAATGATCAGGAGGGAATCTGCTGTCAAAATACAAAGAGGAGTAGGATGAGATGAGGAGGAGTAACGAGCAGGAGGGAATCTGCTGTCAAAATATAAAGAGGAGTAGGATGAGATCATGAGGAGTAATGAGCAGGAGGGAATCTGCTGTCAAAATACAAAGAGGAGTAGGATGAGATGAGGAGGAGTAATGAGCAGGAGGGAATCTGATGTGAAAATATAAAGAGGAGAAGAATGAGATCAGGAGGAGCAATGAGCAGGAGGGAATCTGCTGTCAAAATATAAAGAGGAGTAGGATGAGATGAGGAGGAGTAATGATCAGGAGGGAATCTGCTGTCAAAATATAAAGAGGAGTAGAATGAGATCAGGAGGAGTAATGAGCAGGAGGGAATCTGCTGTCAAAATATAAAGAGGAGTAGGATGAGATGAGGAGGAGTAATGATCAGGAGGGAATCTGCTGTCAAAATATAAAGAGGAGTAGGATGAGATCAGGAGGAGTAATGAGCAGGAGGGAATCTGCTGTCAAAATATAAAGAGGAGTAGAATGAGATCAGGAGGAGTAATGAGCAGGAGGGAATCTGCTGTCAAAATATAAAGAGGAGTAGAATGAGATCAGGAGGAGTAATGAGCAGGTGGGAAAATTAGGGACATCAAGGGAGAGTTTATTATTAGAACGATGAGAATGTTATCAAAGGATATTACAGAGAAAAATAAATAGCAGAAAAGAGTAGAACATCACACATTAGTAGTCAGATCTCATAAAAGTGATATAAGATATGGAGGTGTTAGTGAATTTAGACTGACAAAGGCATAGTTGTTGTGAGCAGGTGGTCATTCGTCTGTTTTAGAGGCAGGTGTAGGTGCAGGTGTGAGATAAATATATTTTTTAGATTGGTCCTGAAATTGGAAAGGTTGCTAGTATATTTCAGGGATCAGGAGACAAGAGATCCAGGAGTGGGCTACATAGCTGTAATAGAGAGTTCTTGCTGACCGATGTGGTTTCTAGATAGTGACAAGCATTTTGTTTTCAGATTGAAGTGGCCTAGCAGCGATGTATGTATGTAATACATGTAGTAGGGCTTTGTGTATGTATGTAATACGTGTAGTATGGCTTTGTGTATATATGTAATACATGTAGTAGGGCTTTGTGTATGTATGTAATACGTGTAGTAGGGCTTTGCTTTGGTCTGGTTTGAATATTAATTTGTGGACTAGCAGTTATGTTTAGGTGAGTTGCTTGGGTAATTTAAGCCAGTCAAGCTGTTTAAGGGCTAAGCAGTGATGGCTTCTGTTTGACAAGTTAGTGATTAAGTTTGCTATTTTATTGCCGCATTGGTTTAGTTTATTTTTGGATGGAAGTTTGAAGGTGAAGCAGTAGTGGGGAGCCATATAATAAAGTGGGGAGTAGGGGTGTAGGGGCCAGAAGTTTGAAGCAAACAGTTAAGTAGTTTTTTGTTCTATAGAGTATCCTAAATTTTTGCCGAGTTTTTTTTTTTTTTTTTTTAATAACCTCTTAACCTGAAATTTGACTTACATGTGTATCATTAGTTGTCATCCCTGGTAGCTTAACATGGGGGATAACTTCTATAATGGTGTGATTATACGCTGTCATTCACAAATTTTGTTTGAGGTGTATAAGCGCTATTGGGAGGAATAGTTGCAGGTTTTTTTCTTATTTTGAATTGAGTAGAAGCTTGGCGTTATTGAGCCAGCCTTGAATTGATGAAAATGACTTTTGGATGAGGTGTTGCAGGGTAATTATGTTATTAGCAGAACAGATTAATGTGGAGTTATATTGTACGAGGGATGTTTTACATTTGACAGAATGAAGGTTGTTGGTAAATATGTTGAAAAGCATTGGTTCCAGTATGGAACCTTGGGAAACTCCTGCTTAGAGTGGCAGGAAGGATAAGTAAGAACTAAATCATTTAACAGTCCGCAGTCTATTCATAAGGTAGCCAGAGAACCAGTTGGTGGAGGTATTTGATAGGTCAAGTAAAGAGAGCTGTTTTAGAAGAAAGCAATGGAAAATTATATCGAGGCCTTGGACAGTTCCGGAAACCCTGCAGAAGCCAGACGGCCTTAGTCTCCAGCTAAGTTAATAGTGTTGGTGAAGTTTAAGAGAACTCTGGTAGTGCCATGCCGTGGTCTGAAACCATGTTGTGTGGGGCCTGGGTAAGGAGGTTATTAGTTTGTAAATGAGTAGGTTGATTCCTATGTCCCAGAAGATGACAGATCACAGCGGTTGCATCATTTGGTACTTAACAAGAGAAATGACATTTGGCTAAAAACAGGCAATGGTAGTATTTGCAAGTAAGGTAGGTAATAGTAAGATCCCTGGTCAGTCATTATGGCCACTACCCTCCTGTAACTATTAAGTTAACTTCTTGGTAAAGACAATAGATAACATAAGAAAGTAGGTTTAGAGATAAAAGTATTGTCATGGCATACTGTCCTATGGGGGGGGGGTGTGGAGAAAGTAGAAGTAATCATGGTAAAGAAGGGTAAAGGTTTAATTGAAAAAGTGGAGCCATTGCCTGGCAACTTTAATAAAGCTACCCTACACATTAATAATACTGCCCTACACATTATTAATTCTGCCCTACAGATTAATAATGCTGCCCTACACATTAATAATACTGCCCTACACATTAATAATACTGCCCTACACATTAATAATTCTGTTCTACATATTAATAATTCTGCCCTACATATTAATTATTCTGCTCTACACATTAATAATTCTGCCCTACACATTAATAATACTGCCCTATACATTAATAATTCTAACCTACACATTAATAATTCTTCCCTACATATTAATAATTCTGCTCTACACATTGATAATTCTGCCCTACATATTAATAATTCTGTCCTACATATTAATAATTCTGACCTACACATTAATAATTCTGCCCTACATATTAATAATTCTAACCTACATATTAATAATTCTGCTCTACACAATAATTCTGCCCTACACATTAATAATTCTGCCCTACACATTAATAATTCTGTCCTACACATTAATAATTCTGACCTACATATTAATAATTCTGACATACACATTAATAATTCTGCCCTACATATTAATAATTCTGACCTACACATTAATAATTCTGCCCTACATATTAATAATTTTGTCCTACTCATTAATAATTCTGCCCTACACATTAATAATTCTGACCTACACATTGATAGTTCTGTCCTACATATTAATATTTCTGACCTACACATTGATAACACTGCCCTGCACATTAATAAGTCTGCCCTACACATTAATAATTCTGACCTACACATTGATAATTCTGTCCTGTATATTAATAATTCTGACCTACACATTAATAATTCTGTCCTACACATTAATAATTCAGACCTACACATTAATAATTCTGCCCTACATATTAATAATTTTGCCCTGTATATTAATAATTCTGAGCTACACATTACTATTTCTGCCCTACATATTAATAATTATGCCCTACACATTACTAATTCTGCCCTATATACTAATAATTCTGCTCTACACATTAATAATTCTGCCCGACACATTAATAATTCTGCCCTACATATTAATAATTCTGCCCTACACAATACTAATTCTGCCCTACATATTAATAATTCTTACCTACACATTACTAATTCTGCCCTACACATTACTAATTCTGCCCTACATATTAATAATACTGCCCTGCACATTAATAATTCTGACCTACACATTACTAATTTTGTCCTACATATTAATAATTCTGACCTACACACTAATACTGCTGCCCTACACATTACTAATTATGCCCTACATATTAATAATTCTGCTAACACATTACTAATTCTCCCCTATATATTAATAATTCTGCCCTGCACATTAATAATTGTGACCTACACATTAATAATTCTGCCCGACACATTAATAATTCTGCCCTACACATTAATGATGCTGCCCTACACATTAATAATTCTGACCTGCACATTAATAATTCTACCCTACACATTAATAATGCTGCCCTGCACATTAATAATTTTGCCCTACGCATTAATAAATCTCCCAACACATTAATTTTATTTATTTATTTTTTTATTTAACATTTGTTGACCGGGAATGTCCGACTAGGTTCCACAGAGCCTGTTTTCAGCGGAGGCCCGGGGAGAAACGCTCCAGATGCATGTCTTTGCCCTACATATTAATAATTATGTCCTACATATTAATAATTCTGACCTACACAAACACACAGTGTTTGTTCTTAATAATTCTTCCCTACATATTAATAATTCTGCCCTACACATTAATTATGTTTTAAGACCCAGAATCATAATACAGTCCACTAGCATACATAAGCTATATACATATAGCTGAAATCTAGGATCCGAAGGAGTTGAATGTTTTTTTGCTTTTGTATTGTATTTGCAACACAGCACTTTAATTGGCTGCTGGTGCCATCCGTGCTTGATGAAACCGTGCTGTTTATATGGCTGTGCTGTGATTTATTTGGAATGATGCCATTTCAAATTCTACCATGCTGTTATGCTACAAGACATACTTGTTTGTGTTTTAATTGGTGGTGCATGTAGACTTCTAATTAAATGGAAAAAAAGTTTAATAAGCTATATTGTGGGGATAAAGTTGTGTTGTGTTTTTACTCAGTCCCTGTATGTGAAGTGGCAAACGTGTAGGCAGGACCTTATGAGGAAGCCCTGGTTGTATACGGTGGCTGTCTGTGGTGGTGTTTCCCCACCCCCAACACTGTAATCACAGAATGTCAAACAGTGATCACATGTAAACTCGAGCAGTATTGGACCATCTGTGCATATTGTATCTGTGTGCCCAGGGTCTGGGGGGGGGTCTATATTTACAGTTTTCACAAAATGCTTGTGTCCCACATCCCCAAAGACATGCTGCAAGTGGGTTGGACATGCTAAAATTGGCCCTAGGTGTGCATGTGTGTGCCTTCTGTGGAAGGTTCAGGCTGGCAAATCGACACCATAAAATCTCCACTGCCAATCATGAGTGGACAAGGTGATCGCTGTGGCGACCCCTAAAAGCCGAAAGAGAGAGAGAGAGAGAGAGAGTGAGTATTGTATTTTTATGTGTTATATATAATTTGTTATATATGCATTTTTATGAAAATATTATGATTTTTGTACTTAAGTGCTATGCATATCCTTTTATAAGACTGTTTGTTTAAATAATTTGAGTGCCTTGATGTCACATGATTAATCAAGGGATGCAGTATATGGTATTTAAACTGAGTTTTTTTGTTTGATAGACATTACCTGAAGAAGCAGCTAAGTCTGTGAAAGCACTTGTGGTGTCGACAATAAAAGTTTTTTATTGAAACTGGCCGTTTTGGAGTCCCTTTGTCTTGCTGTATTCATTTATTGGTTTTCTTTACTGGGACTTCTTTACCAGAAAGGGTTGGTATTCGTGTTTGTTCTGCTTATATATACATATTAGCAACTATTTCATGGAGTTACCATTCCACACAAACAGTAGCCAAGAACAGCAGCAAAAACCAGTCCATTAAGAACAGCAGCGAAAAGCAGCAACAGGTGTCAATTCGAGCAAAAAAAAAAACAGTGCTGGTATAATATAAAAACTCAGGTTTATTGTATAGAAACGGTAAGCGCTTTCACTTAGGAGCTTCTTCAGACCAAAAGATTCAACTGAGCAGAGAACCACATTAAATACAAAAACTGGTAAAGGTCTAACTAATATAAATAAAAATACTTAAATATACAAATATATATATATATATATATATATATATATATATATATATATATATATACATGAACATGGCTCTAAAAAATATCTACATGATGCCAATACATAAAAACAATAAAAAAGAAGGAGTATTATTTATGTAACCTCCTTCTATTCAGGGCGGGTTTAATGGAAACACTCTCATTTAACCCTCTACCTCTATCTGCCTGTAAGATGATAATCCAATTCATCTCTCTGTACTTAGTGTAACTTCTAATATCATCCCCCCTAGGACTGGGATCCACAGCCTCAATTACCCTAAACCTAAATGTATGTTGAATTCCTTGTTCTATCACATGTTTAGATAGTGCATTATTGGATGTTTCTTTCCTAATATTATATAGATGTTCCCTTATTCTGTATCGTAGAGGTCTGTTAGTTTTTCCTACATAGAAAGCCCTACATAAATCACACACAGCTAAATAAACAACATGGGGAGTCATACAATTATGGGTCCCTCTAAACCTAAACTCCTTATTCAGGTCTGGGTGGCAAAATACCACACCAGTGTCAATATAGGGACAGAAATTACATGAACCACATGGTTCCGTATACCCATAGTCTATCCATACTGAACTACTTTTCCTATTACGTAACAACCTCTTTAGGTTCTTATGGTTCCGAAAACGAAATCTAGGAGCTTCACCCACTATATCACCAATATCATCACGTACTAGCAAAATGGGCCAATATTGTTGGAATAACTTCGTGACATATCCAGTATCACTAGAATAATAAAGGGGAATCTTGGTAACCCCAGTAGTATTAATATGTCCCTCTTCACTAAAACATAAGGGTCCAAAATAAGGTTTAGCTCTAGTCTCCCTTAACATTGTCAAATCTTCCCATTGTTTCTCTAATTCCTTTCGTGTGTATCCTCTATCCATAAGGTTTTTTCAAGACTAAGCAATTCTGCATGGAAACCCGACTCTGTAGGATTCATCCTGGAGGCCTTCATACCTTGTCCTCTCACTAAAGTCTTAAAAATATAACCGGGATGCATACTTGATTTAAAAAGAAATGCGTTCCTATGACAAGTTTTACGGAAAACGCCTGTATTAATCATCCCTCCATCAAGTTTTTCTACGTATACATCTAAATATTCTGTACCATTATGTGAAAATTTATAAGTAAATTTCAAACATTCCAATAAACCATTCATAACTTCAAAAAAACTATTAAACTGAACTTGAGGTCCTCTCCACAAAATAAACAAATCATCCACAAAACGCCTATAAAATAAAACATGTTCCTTAAACCCTATCAAGGGGAACAACAGATCTTCTTCCCATTGAGCAAGGAACATATTGGCGTAGCTATTGGCACATGAAGTGCCCATAGCTACGCCATGTTTCTGTAAGTATACTTGTTCTCCAAACATGAACACATTGTTATTAAGTATAATTTCTAGAAAGAAACATATCAAATTAACCTGTGTTGTTAAAAGTTGACTATGTGTATGCAAGTACTTCTGAATAAACTGAATACCAAGTTCATTCGGTATTATGGTAAACAATGATTGCACATCTAGTGTAACAAAGGCCACATTGTCAAGTTCTCTTATTCCTTTCAGACTATCATATAAATCTACTAAAAATTGTTTAGAGTCTCTCAGTACAGTTGGATTCATATTGATCACAGGACGTAAATGTGTCTCTATGTATAAGGAAAGGGGTTCGGTAATCCAACCCCCTCCTGCAACAATAGGTCTCATGGGAGGACATTCAGAATGTCTGTGTATTTTCGGGAGGCCTTGAATAATAGGAATTAGCGGAAATTCAACATTCAAGAATTTATACATCTCATCAGAGATCAAGCCAGCTACCTTAATATCTACCAAATCATTCTTTACAGTATAAATAATCTCATGTACCTCATTAAGCAAGAGTTGATTATAGAAGGTAGTATCACTCAACATAGTCTGCATGGAACCCTCATAGAAAGGTGGTATCACTCAGCATAGTCCGCATGGAACCCTCATAGAAAGGTGGTATCACTCAGCATAGTCCGCATGGAACCCTCATAGAAAGGTGGTATCACTCAGCATAGTCCGCATGGAACCCTCATAGAAAGGTGGTATCACTCAGCATAGTCATGGAACCCTCATAGAAAGGTGGTATCACTCAGCATAGTCAACATGGAACCCGGTATCACTCAGCATAGTCCGCATGGAACCCTCATAGAAAGGTGGTATCACTCAGCATAGTCCGCATGGAACCCTCATAGAAAGGTGGTATCACTCAGCATAGTCCGCATGGAACCCTCATAGAAAGGTGGTATCACTCAGCATAGTCCGCATGGAACCCTCATAGAAAATCTTATCCATGACGACAATCAAACCTCCCTTGTCAGCAGGACGTATAACAAGAGAACTATTGTTCTGTAGGGCTTGTAGGGCCTTCCTCTCTTTAAATGTAAGATTCTGTTTTAATCTATAATTCATATCACTTGTCCTCTTATCATAGAACCTATAAATCTCATCTTCAGTCAATCTACAATATGCTTCAACCAGAGGATGATTAATTAACTGGTGTAACGTTACTAGGTTTCCTGAGGCCATTCACTGAGTGCAGCTCACTTTCAACAACACCTATATTATTGTGAAACATATAACGTAGCATGACGTCCCTACAAAACATCTTCAAGTCTAAAATCGTATCCTGAACAGTACTAGGACGAGTGAGTATAAAGTTCAAACCTTTATATAATACATTATTCTCTTCTATTGTTAAGAGATAGCTTGAGATGTTATGAAATAATGTGGTTTGGTCTTCCCCCACATTTTCTTTATAGTCTGGTTGGATGGTAAGTCCCCTGATAGCTTCCTTTTGAATCTGTTCCTGCTGGAAGACCTCCCTCTCCCCCCTCCCCTGTCTGAACGAACGGGTAGTGGAAAAGGAAGTACGCCATGTCCATGGCCATCACCATGCCCTGATGTATCATTGGTGTATAAATTCTGTGTACCTGTAGTAATAATTTTAGGTCTTACTACTATCTCATGCTCTCCCACATCTACCCTCCTCCCAAGTAAATTAGGAGTAGAGGGAGGAAGTAACGTGCTAGTAGTCCCTTGCCGGGCAGTATTATTACCAACCCTATTGACATCCAGACCTGTGCTCGAAGCAGCACCTTGTATATTTACATCAACAGTCCTTTCAAGTGGTACGTCATTACCTAATTCATGTACATTCGACTCAAGTCTGCCTTCATTACTACAGACTCTGCTAACAGGGCACAGTCTCTCTATTTTGTTTGATGGAACCTCAACATTAGAGCCCTGTGACATTTGCAAACCACAATGAACTGTTGTATTAGACATTTCACCTGGTACAGCATTAATGTTACTTGAAACACTCACATTATTACAAACAGCATTATTACCATCATTAAACCTTGGGCGAGGCCACATAAATACATGTTCTGCCCTAAAATCTGAAGTGTTTCTTATAATTTTAATCCGTTTCTGTTCTATCAACTTCTGTTCGAACACAGCAACACTATCCAACAGTCTCTCAAATAGGGGAGTCAACACAGTGGGATGATAGTTAAAAAACAGTTCTGTTTGTTTTTTCTGTAAAGACAGTTTAAGCTCTTCCTCCTCAGGTTTAAAGAATTCTATGAGAAGTCTCATATAATTAGCGCTTACCTCAAGATTGAGTTTTTCCCATTGTGTTAGCAACTCAGGATACTGAAAACCCTGGCTTGGCATATTAAATACACGCAACCCCCTGGGTACAATATTCCTATCGAGGCATGTCTCAAAATGTAAACGTTGCAATTGTAGGTGCTTGTAACGGAGGAAATCTCTTTCAAAAATATCCAAGCAAAATAACTAAATTAGCAACTATTCCACGGAGTTACCATGCCACACAAACAGTAGCCAAGAACAGCAGCAAAAAACAGTCTATTAAGAACAGCAGCGAAAAGCAGCAGCAGATGTCAATTCGAACAAAAAAAACAGTGCTGGTATAATATAAAAACTCAGGTTTATCGTATACAAACGGTAAGCGCTTTCACTTAGGAGCTTCTTCAGACCAAAAGATTCAACTGAGCAGAGAACCACATTAAATACAAAAAGAACCCACCCCAATCAATTATGTAAATGAACAAAATTAAAGATACAACCCAACATAACTACAACTATACCATTCTAACTGGTAAAGGTCTAACTAATATAAATAAAAATACTTAAATATACAAATATATATATATATATATATATATATATATATAGATATATATATATATATATAATGTAGTTATTTTTGTATTTATTACCATGGAGGTTTTACCCCCTGGTGTGCTGGTTACTTTGTTACTTTTTATATATACATATGTTGACTTTATTGTTAGATGCTTCATGTTTAACTGCTTAAAAGTTTGTTGTTGATGAGTTTTTGTTTTATGTTTAATAAAGATATTTTATTAAAAAGAGGGGAGGGGTTACTCCAAAGTGAGATCCTCTACTGCACTGGGTTTAGAACTTTTGCTGTCCCACCCATCCAGATTTTGGTCTTTCCTAGTGAATCTGGCACTGAGAAAGCTTTCATCCCTCTCTGGTTCTAGGGCCAAAGAGACCTGGTTAGCACCCTTAACACAATTAAGTTTGACTGTGCTGACACTATGGCTAGGGCCTTCAATGTTTACTGGGTAGGATTTCTTGACTCAGGATGTCTCCTCCTTTAAGGATAAGCTTAAGCATGGCATCCTGGGTCTTCATCTTTGCGGAACAGTCTCTTTAGATTGCCTTCTCATCTTTTGGTTGAAGATCTTTAAAGGAAATAAGCTTTGAAACCTGAAGGTATTTGCATTCCCATTAGCCCCCTCCATTATATTCCATATTGGACTGCTCTCCACAAAAGAAAAAATCCCTGATACTGGTTGAGAAGTGCCTCCCCACCAACATTAGATAGCTTGCTTGTTCTCAGTTTATGCCAGCTCTGTATCTCCAGGGAGGTGACTGAGCCAGCCCAGCATTCAGCACCCTGACTGCAAGCCAGGACTGTCCGTGTGGCAGAGAATGGGTCTTTGGGTTTGCCCTGGATTGAAAAGCAGTTACAAGGAAGTCAGTGGATTCTGGATGAGGTTATCTGGCATACCTGGACCTGTCTTAGAGCCCTTAAATCTTGGCACAGAAAGTCACTGTTTGGAGACCAAGCTTTCTCAGCAGAACTCTCAGATCAGGCTGACTCTGGCATGGAGATTGTCCCACATTTGGAATGAAGCGAGTATTCATCTCCCACATCTATTTAGTTCCAGGTGGGATAAAAGTCTTCTGCCCCATCCTGGACTTCAACTGTTTTAGCCAGTATATCTGGTAAGCATCATTCAGAAAAGTGATTACCCATAATGTCACAATCCTGCTGCTGAATTGTACCTGAATGGTGTTTCAGGGCATGATGAATACCTGTAGGCATATCAGTGTTTAAGGTTCACAAGTGAGGTTCCTTTTATTTTATTTTGGATGACCACCAGTCTTGGTACAAATTGCTGCCGTGTCATCCTTCATTTTTCATATAGTCTGTTTACAGACTTCTAACTTCCTTGGTGCACAAAGTGAATCTCTCTGTTCTGCTGCATGGGCAACTAGGTCCTTAGTACTTATTTAAGGCACTTCCTGGCACCATCTTTGGTTTGGGCACTTCAGTGGTTAGACTCCTTTGGGGGGAGGGGTCTGTATAAACTTGAAGAAATCATCTCTAAACCCATTTTAGATGATTACCTTTATTCATTTAAGTTTATTTATTTATTTAGTTACTTTAGTTTACTGATTGTAGAGCACTGATCAAACAGTGACCAATTTCAGGCTGAGGCTGGACTGCAATCAGACAGAAATTAACAGAATTATATTTAGTCAACAAGGATCCCAAATAGCCACAAGAATTGAAAGTAAGAAAAGCACATTATAGTGTTGCAGTATTCAGCCATTGTTACTTGAGATGGGCATTCTTCAGTGTCTGTCATTTCTACCTCTGGATAAAGTACAGGAGGTTGTGACATTAGCAGCCATGGGTGGTCCAGGCTCAGACTATCTAGCACTTTCTATGTTTTATGACAGCAGCAATCTTCCTGTGTACCTTTAGCTCACCTGGAGATGCAAGTGTTGCAGCAGACCCTGAAGTTTCAGTACCTGTAGCAATGGCATTGCTAATCTTCTCTAATGTACTGGTGGCAAGCTCTTATCAGTGGGGCCTGGTGTGATCATCTGTCCTTAATACTGGTCTTTCCTTCTTGTAGCCAGTCCCAATGTATTTGCTAAAACAGGCACTTTACTGATGGGGTGTGGAGCCAATATTGACTCCTCAATGATTCAGAATAATGTCCTCAGCTTGTCAGCAGCCTTCACATATTCACATAAATCTGATGTGGGTAGTGCCTTTTGCTTTGAAGGCTGTGGAGGGGAGCCGAGACTGGAATGTATCCTAATGTAATCAGAGAAACAGTCCATCATACAATAGCTAAGCATCCTGGGAGGTACCCATTAAAACCCCTTGTGCACTTCTAGCAGTAGGCCATAGACTCGTCATCCTTATAGATGTTCACATCCCAGGAGAAGTAAGTAAACTGACTGACTCCCGGAGTTTCTGTTCCAGCCCTCTGCTGGAACTGATGATCCAGGAATCTGCAGTGGTCAGAATCTTTTAGGAGTGAGAATTTCTGGTGGTTAGCCTATTCACCACATGGGCGATTTAGACTTCCCCATCTGCTTGGTGCAGCAGAACAAGGGGAAGTTATTAGTACTCAAATTTTCTCTGTCTCTCCTGACATTGAAGGTTCCTGTATGTCTTTCTATCATTAAGTCTAATTCTGAGTCTACTCAAAGAATACAGAAAAAAAAAAAGATTAAAGTCCATACTTGTTGCCCCCTAGTGATTAAAGGAGTAGGAGGTTTCAGTCTCTGAGGTCCTAGGCAGCATAATAAATCCACCTATACAAGTCAGTGAAGCCCCTCCCCATTTGAAACAACAACTATGCAGCTTCTCAACCAAAGAGACCTTGCAGCAGGTGTGTCTTTGGTGATTGAAGCTGCCAGAAAGCCTTCCACCATCAGATACATTTATTTAGGTGAAGCAGTTCTCCATTTATGCATTAAAATATCCTGTACCACTGGGTACAAGATAATGTTTAGATAATGGTCAGGACTTCATGCAGCTCTAACTGCTAAGCTTTTCATATTTGTTCATGGATGTGGAGTCAGTCATGTAGCGGCATTGCTGTGCTGGAATGCATCAATGCAGCTGCACCAGCTGCCCGCTTGTTTGCCCATTGATTTCAGTAGTACAGTACACTGATCTAGCTTACAAAGTTGCCATGGTACACTGATATCACTCATAATTTGTACACAATCAGGTTCTCATGCAGGAAGACACTCATATTTGTGCTACATACTTTGCTTAAGATATCCTGACTGAAGGTAAACAAAGGTGATGTTTATACCACAGCTATCAGTGTACCACAGCAGCTCTGTGAACTAGATGTGATATCAGTGTACCACAGCAGCTATGTGAACTAGATGTTATATCAGTGTACCACAGCAACTCTGTGAACTAGATGTGATATCAGTGTACCACATCAGCTCTGTGAACTAGATGTGATATCCCTGTACCACAGCAGCTCTGTGAACTAGATGTGATATCACTGTACCACAGCAGCTCTGTGAACTAGATGTGATATAAGTGTACCACTGCAGCTCTGTGAACTAGATGTGATATCACTGTACCACAGCAGCTCTGTGAACTAAATGTGATATCACTGTACTACAGCAGCTCTGTGAACTATATGTGATATCAGTGTACCACAGCAGCTTTTTGAACTAGATGTGATATCACTGTACCACAGCAGCTCTGTGACCTAGATGTGATATCAGTGTACCACAGCAGCTCTGTGAACTAGATGTGATGTCACTGTTAGATGTGATATCACTGTACTACAGCAGCTCTGTGAACTAGATGTGATATCACTGTACCACAGCAGCTCTGTGAACTAGATGTGATATCACTGTACCACAGCAGCTCTGTGAACTAGATGTGATATCACTGTACCACAGCAGCTCTGTGAACTAGATGTGATATCAGTGTACCACAGCAGCTCTGTGAACTAGATGTGATATCACTGTACCACAGCAGCTCTGTGAACTAGATGTGATATCAGTGTACCACAGCAGCTCTGTGAACTAGATGTGATATCAGTGTACTACAGCAGCTCTGTGAACTAGATGTGATATCACTGTACCACAGCATCTCTGTGAACTAGATGTGATATCACTGTACCACAGCAGCTCTGTGAACTAGATGTGATATCAGTGTACCACAGCAGCTCTGTGAACTAGATGTGATATCACTGTACCACGGCAGCTCTGTAAACTAGATGTGATATCACTGTACCACAGCAGCTCTGTGAACTAGATGTGATATCAGTATATCACAGCAGCTCTGTGAACTAGATGTGCTATCACTATACCACAGCAGCTCTGTGAACTAGATGTGATATTAATTTATCACAGTAGCTCTGTGAACTAGTTGTGATATCAGTGTACCACAGCAGCTCTGTGAACTAGATGTGATATCAGTGTACCACAGCAGCTCTGTGAACAAGATGTGATATCACTGTACCACAGCAGCTCTGTGAACTAGATGTGATATCAGTGTACCACAGCAGCTCTGTGAACTAGATGTGATATCAGTGTACCACAGCAGCTCTGTGAACTAGATGTGATATCAGTGCACCACAGCAGCTCTGTGAACTAGATGTGATAGTGTTTATCCAGCAAGAACTGATATAGCCTATCTCACTTTTCACCAAAACTTGATCAGCAGAACAGCACATGAAGGACAGTAGACTGGATTTTGATCAATAAACCATCACATTTGGACTTTCCAGATATACTAGACTTCCTGAGTAATCACCTCCCTGTCTTTGAAGTTCAGCATCTCTATAATTCTCAAAGGTAAGAGTGTATTATTACAGTTAGATGTATGAGTTCTGTATGTTTCTAATAAATCCTCAATAATATAAACTGGAAAACTGTGTTACTGTGCTGTATGTTGGCGAGGTTCTCTCAGGACACCTTTCTAAGCATCTCATATGCACATGCTCTACTTAAATAAGTGCAGCTTATGACTATCACTTACGGATCATACCTAATATGAGACAACTAGTAAGCCAAGTGAATAGTGGTCTGGTGGCCTTAGTGGTGGTGGTATGATGGCTTAGGGGCACATCTGTTCCTCACAACTCCTTTGGTTGCTATTTGATTTTGCATGCTCTCTCAGTGCCTGTATGGGTTTTCCCCAAGTAGTGTAGCTTCCTCACACCACCCAAAAAAAATATGCTAGTTGACTGGATCCACTATACCATATAAGTAGTGTGTGTATATGCGTGTGTGTGTGTATGTATGTATGTGTATATATATATATATATATATATATATATATATATATATATATATATATATATATATGGATTCACTTCAGAAGCTCGAAATACTGAAATCTCGAATTTCAATTCCTCGAGCCCAAGAAGTTGAATCCACAAAGCAACGAAAACTAAAAACCGCAAAATTCAAAACCTCGAATACTAGAGATTTTGAATTTTGTGGTTTTACTACATACACACACACACACACACACACACACACCATCCACCACACAAACACACAATCACTCTACTACATGAAAGCAAGGGGGCAAGCCCTCCTGCACCCCCCCATGTGGGGGGCTACACCATCCACACACCCCCTACTTAAATATTCTCACTCCCAAGATTGCACTACATACAAGCACACACAAAACACCACCACACAAGCTACTTTCTCTTCGCACACACACATCACAGCAACAAAACACACTGACATACACCACAGCCCCTACCCAAACCCCTTAACACGCACACTTACCTGAATACATGACCATAGCGGAACTTTAGAAGCGTGAAATTCAAAACCTCCAGTATTTGAGGTTTTGAATTTCGCGCTTCTAAACTTTCACTGTTATATGGATTCGGCTTCTTGGGCTCGAGATACTGAAATTTGAGATTTCAGTATTTCGAGCTTCTGAAGTGAATCCATACACACACACACACACATATATATATATATATATATATATATATATATATATATATATATATATATATATATATGTTTTGTCCCTTTTTTAATTTCTCCAAATCTTTTGGATTTCCTTTACCATGATGGGAATGGACCCCATTCCTAAGTCAAAGTATGATTAAAATTCATGAAATTAGTATTGTTTCAATTTTTGATATCAGCCAGTAGTGCTCTTCGCAGCACCCGCAATATGCCCAGTAATGACTCCTTCTACAATTCATACAGGGTTACATGTATTGGTAACATATATAAATATGATCGTAGACTCAATGTAAAAAAAAAATAATTCTATATGTAATTTCTGTATGGTTTGTCTCTATGTTCTCTGTAAATATTCTGTTATGCTATCTGTGACGTGATATGTAATGATATTTTTGTTACTCTTTGGAACTTTTCTCCCCGGGCCTCCACTGAAAATGGACATATATCCAGTTGGACTATCCCGGTTAACAAATGTAAAATAAAATAAAATAAATAAAGACCCATTGCTCCTACTACTAATGGAACTGTCTGTGTATCTTTCTTTCACATCGTTCTCATTTCTGCCTGAAAATCCTAATATTTTATGACTTTGTGTCTGTCTGTACGCAGGACATTGTAGTCACTGGGTGTGGCAATTTCAATGATCAAAGCTACTTTTGTCTTCTTTTCTTGGACCACTATATCCAGTTTTCTAGCATCTGTCTTTTAAATGTTGGTTATAGATGATCCCATGTGATGTAAACTTCATCATTTTCTGTGATACTTTGTGGCTCATGTTTCTCATTATGTATATATGTGTATTTGTGTGTATATATGTATAAGTAAATATATTGTATTTATCCTTGCTTTTTAATTTCTCCAAGTCTTTTGTGTTTTTGATATCATGACAGGAATGGACCCCATTCCTAAGTCAAAGTATGACTAAGAAGTATGACATAGTATTTTTGGTAAATGTCTCGGCTCTTTCTTGCATGCTTTGGGAGTAGTATTGTATTTGATAGTTATGTTTATTTCTTACTTGTTGTGTTGGTTCTCTTTCCTTTGTAATCTCAAGAATTGAGCTGATGCGTTACATTTTGTTTAGGCTACACGTGTATAGTTCTAAATGACAATAAAGTTTACTTTGACTTTGACTAAAGTTCATGAAATTAGTATTGTTTCAATCTTTGATGTTAGCCAGAAGTGCTCTTTGCAGCACTCACAATGCACCCAGTATTGACTCCTGCAGTTCATCGGATGTTGCATGTATCGGTAACATGTCAAAGTACGATTGTAAATTATTTTTTATAAGACCCGTTCCTAATACATTTGGAACTTTCTGGGAATCTTTCTTCCACATTGTCTTCATTTCTGCCTGCAAACTCAGGTATTTTATGACTTTGTGTGTCTCTCTATGTAAGACACCGTAGTCACTGGGTGTAGCAATTTCAGTGATCAATGCTACTTTTGTATTCTGTTCATGGACTACTTTATCTGGTTTTCTTGCATCTACTTTTTGAACTGTTGTTATTTGTTTATCCCATCATTTTCTGTAATGCTGTGTGGTTCATGTTTCCAATGCTTTTCAGCTATTTCAGTATTATAATGCTTACGCAGACCCCAGAGCAACAATCTTGCCACATTATACCTTTCAGTATACAGTCCTTCTGCCATTAGTATATCACAACCAGCAACAAGATGTGCAACTGTTTCCCAATTCTGTTATACAAAACCTACATTTGTCTGTTTCTCCCACATGTTCAATGGTCTTTGTAAACTAACGTTTACGTAGTCTACTATCTTGGGCCACCAATATTAACCTTTCATCTTTTGGTTTAAATTCACCTCCCCTTAACCATTCCTACATTTAGTCCTGATCAACATGAGGTTGTTCCAATAGTTTTCTGTACTTGCAACTATATTTATGCATTTTCCCCATTGCTTGCCTTCTCATCTGATCCTTCACCTTATATTCTTTCATTTTTTGGCACATTCAGTTGCTGCCTGATTTTTATCTACTTCTGGTTTGAGTTCCATCCCTGCTTGACACCGAGACGATTCTGCTAAACTAAGCAGGGAAATCATTTTAGACTTATTCTTCTCATGTTTTAAAACTTTCACTATGCTTGGGCCTTTTGAGGTTAGCAGATATGTATGCAGTCCTACGACTGCAGATCTGTAGGTGTAGTCAGTTTTGAGGAGGCCCATACCTCTTTCAGAATAGGGAATATATATTCTTATACACAGATTTTATAAATCATTTGATGAGCATGAAGCATCCTTCTTATTTTCTTGTCCAACCGCTCCAACACCTTGTGTGGTCAGTCAATCATGCCAAAACTGTAAATTAGGACAGGAAGAGCAAATTGGTTTATAGCTTGGACTTTGTTCTTAGATGTTAGCACTGCTTTTAGTATTAATTTTAGTTTTCTGAAATATTCCTTACTTAAGTTTTATTCACATTTGTTCATGTTTTAGTATTGCTCTTTCATCAATTCCCAAATATGTATACACTCCTTCTTGCTCAAGTTCTTTTATATCACATTCCTGTCCCAGGCTGGTGTTTTCTTGGTGCTGCAGCTTTCCTGCTTTAAAGGTTGCTTTTGCACATTTATTAAGACCAAATGACATTCTTATATCATCTGAAAAAGTTTTGACCACTTGCAGTTGTACTTTCAGTTCTTCTTCTGATGAACTATACAGTTTTAAATCATCAAAAAAGAAGATGAGAAGTCTTTGCATTTTGTTGTTTTCTGGGAGCCAAACTGCAGCCATGACCTAATCTGTTAAGCAGACAGCTTAAAGGGTTAAGGGCAACACAAAAGAGCAACAGTGACAGAGTCATCCCTGAATATCCCCCTTTGAAATTTTATCCCTGGAATAATAAGTTGTTCTTTTTCATGGTTTAACTACAAAGTGGTTTGCCACCATTTCATGAGCGTTGCAATATAATTGATCAGTGTGGGGTGTATCCTACACATTTCAAGCACTCTTTTATCCATGAATGTAGAATACTGTCAAATGTTTTTTTTTTTGTAGTCTATCCATGCCATACTTAGATTCTTCCCCTTTTTACAGTTCTCCATTCTGACTTTATTTAAAAACAAATGCTTATTTTGTTAACCTTTTTGTTCTACTGCCATGACTGAGTTTTCTTCTAAATGACTATAAACTCTGTTGGCATCATATCCAGTGTATAGTTTATACGTCGTTGGAAGGCAAGTTATTGGTTTATAGTTTTCAGGACAGCTTGCAGATTCACTCTTAAGTAGGAGCATTGTTTTTCCTGTTGTTAACGAGGTTGGTGTCTGTTTGGGGTGCCCATATAAATGATTCTTACTTCAAGGCTAAATGTTCATGTAAAGATGTTAATACTTTTAGCCAGAAGTTAGATAGTGGATATAGGCCTGGGGTTTCCAGTTAGGAGCTTTTCTTAATTTTGTTTCAATCCCTCTGGCTGTTACTTCATCCCATTTTATATCCTATACCTTTGAACTTCTTAGTCTTTCTTTTACTTCTATCCATTCAGTATCTTTGTTATGTTCCACAGGATCTTCATAAATATTTCTCCAAAGTGTATCTACTTCTTTTTTTGGTGGTGTTTCATTTCCTTTTGCCTTGTTTCCTAATTCTCTAGAAAACTTTTTTGGGTTATGAATAAATTGCTTATCTTGTACTTTTCCTTTATATTTATCAGAATATCCTCTAAGTTTTTCTGCCTGTGCTGAAATTTTCACTTTATTATTAGTGATAGTGCACAAAAGATCCTGATCTGTTCTGACATGGTGCATTGCTTTTATTATGTCTTATATATATCTTTCTGGATATTTTTGTTGATCTGTTCCCTCTTCTACACTATTCTAACAGTGACACTTCCTGTCTTAATTGCTTTAGAGTTTTCTTTATTTGATGTTTCCATGACAAAATTTGATTTCTCCTCTTCCTTTACCTTACTGCCCTGTCTTTTTGTGGTAAAACTTTATCTGTTATTAATTTAGCTGCACAGTAATATATCCTATTTATTTCTGTTATATTGCATGAATCTCTATGAACAGTCCTAATTACTGTCTTCATTTGTTTTATCAAACTCCTAGGATTTTATTGACTTTCTGTAGTCTCTTTCATTGATCTTAATATGTCTATCCACCTCTATTAAATGAAGCAACTCTTACATCATTTTCTTCTAAACTGAGGGCACATTCTTTGTTCAGCGTTTCCTGTGGCTATTCTACCGAAAGTTCCAGAGCATCTTCCTGTGTCATCCATGGACCTTGAGGATCAGCTCTCGGCTGAAAAGTCCACAATAAGCCAGTTTACTTGCTTAGTAAACAAAACATACCCCAGCAAGAGTAATGACACACAGCAGCTGAAATGTGTACAACAGCATAAGCACTTTATGACCAAGTACATGACAATTTAAAATAAAACAAAGAATACTTCTTTAATAACTTCCAGGACAAAATGTTCAAGCCTACAAGACAGTCCTGGAAAGATAACTGCTACCCAAGTTGGTTCTGCTAGGTTTCATTAAATCTCTGCTGGCTGAACTAAGTGTAAACCAGATGAAACAAACTGATTGAAGCTTTCTGCATGCCCTTAGTTTTGTATGTATTAATCCTTGCTCATAAAACATGGAGAAATAAAAGAAAAGCAAATAAAAAGTTTAAATCACTGCCTGTGCAGTAGGTAGTGAGTCCTTGTGCAAAGCAATGACTGAATTGTTTAACATCATTTCCTTGCATTTTTATTTCAAGTATTGCAAAGTATTTTTCTTGGTAATGCTTATGAACCAGTTTTTTTTTGTAACATCTTCCTTTTGTATAATATTTCTGATTTGAATGTATAACAACTCTTGATTATATAAACCCATTTTTGTGGAGCTTTTCTCCCCAGGCCTCTACTGAAAATGGACATATATCCAGCTAGACTAGCACGGTCAACAAATGTAAAATAAAAATAAATAAATAAAATCATGAAAGTGAGCTTAACAAGAGAAAACCCCATCCACTTTACTCAGCCAAGTGTAGATAACCTGGATAAATCAGCCCTGACCATTGTGAAGCATGATAGAAACAGAATAGATGAACAAAAGCACCAACTCAAACACTGATACCAGGCACTGTGGATATTTTTCAGTCTTGCACTTTCAAACCATTTCCTGTAGAGATATTCTGAATCTTCAGTTCACATTAAAACAAACATGATCAGCAAGACCCGATAAGCACCCACCATTACCTCTCAACCTGCAGCATTGAAAATAGGTACAAAGGCCCTTGAAAAGTAAATACATCCAGCAAAAAAATCTGGACATCTAATTTTAACATAATGTATGAATATCAAATACCACATAAGTCTTCCCTCTTATAGGAGTGTGAGATGCTACTCTTCTCAGAAACATGTTTGACAAAAACAAACAATGGTGACAAAAACAATGTAAAAATATAAGCACATTATCAAAGAGACAGTATAGAATCTGTAGATTTTAATGAACTGTATAGCAAAATTCTACCTCACAATGTAATTTGTTTTTGCTTTTGGAGTGTCCTCATAGTTTAAATTATTGGTGCCTCTAGTATGTGGGTCACGTTCTGTGGTTTTCTGCAGGGTAGACAACTTGAAAAATCATGTGTTGAGGATGGTCTAGAAAGTTGCGTGAAGGGGTAAATCAAACCCAGAATTAGGAACATGCCTCCAAAAATAGGTGCCTCATATGCAGGGAGTAAATCAGCCATGAAAATAAGTATATTCCTCCAAAATAGGGAGAGTTGAGAGGTTTACACTTAAGGGCTTGTGACTGGTGCACTTCATGAGATGGTTGTTTGAGTTATAAATTAAGGACTGAAAGGCAAGGTGCTTTAACATGTGTCCTTAACAGCTGTTGTCCATAAAGACTCCTGTGGTCACATGCAAAAATTATGAAGACACCACTACTCATTTGTTTCTGATATGCAGCAGGGGTTCAGACTATTACATCATGCCTTTTCTATCAGGAAAGTTCAGTTATCTGGAGCTAAGTTTGGTAGTTAAGGTGCAGCTAATTCAGAAACAACCCCTTTGGGTAAGACTGTGCAATAGAATGTGATCACTTGACTGACTTCTACCAACGTATTACACTTGGAGTACCTCAGGTCTTGGTTTTTGCTTGTTGCTTGTTAGCCGATCCTGACTAAAATCCTTGGTTACTGTCAAAAACAGTATTACTGATTTTTTAGTCTCTGCTCTACACAGGACATATAACAGTGCATATCTTTATCAAATTGGATGGTTGTAGCATGAAGTCAATTACAATCTCTGTATTTATTTGTTTGCTGATAGACTGCTTTGGAAGGCTGTAAGGACTAGGCTAGCTGCCTTGTGTGCCATTTTAAGACTAGCCAGTTTTCCCAAAGGTGAGACTCAACCCATGTACATTGTGTCTGTGAGGAAAACACCTTAGCCATTATACCAACCCTACTCTTGAGAAATTGTGCTTGCCTAAAATGTATCTGTGTTGTTTGAGCCTTCATCATCTAGAAGTAACAAAATTCCACCCTAAACACTGAAATACAGTTTTTCTTAACATGAGTGCTTCAAAGTAGATTTTTTCCCAAAATACTCTGGGCTTTCACCAAATCTATTACTGCATTTAAGGAAACAATTCAGGATCACTAACATAAGATAACGCAACTGTGAGATGGCATAACACTATACTGATTATTTACTCTTTTGTATTTAAAGCACCTTTCTTATCATCCCAACTCAGCCACCATGCCAGTTAACATGACCTCAAATATGCTGTGCTTGTGACTTTCCTTTTTATATCTTTGTTCAGGCCCTGCTACTGCATTGCCTGCAATCCACCTCTCCGGAAATGTTCTGCGTCCCTTCCCTCTACCTGCATAGCATCTTTACTATCGTTATTATTTGCTACACACTTCTAATGGGCTTTAGCCAGCAAGTGTCTGCTATTACAATATACTATAAGGTGGGCTGGTTGTGTATATATGTAAATATATTGATGTAAATTAGTATTTTTTTCTTATGTATTTATTTGATAACTGGATACATGAAATGGTTGGCGACCCTTTTCTACTACAACCACAGGCAGAGTAAAACAACTAAACAATCCAGAATAAGTCAGATATAAGTACAGTCATACACAGACTGGGCAAGTAAATGGTTAACATGGGTGACTTGTAAAAACAGACCTATAAAAAATTTGCAAACAGGTTAACAAAAGAACAGTGAAAGACTATGAGACAGAATTTGCAATGCATGTACTAAAAAGTCACAGAACTTCCCACAAATTGATGCCTATGATGATAAAGAAATTGACAAACAATTGTCTCAACCGTTCTGTTTTCTAATATCCTTCATATTTGTTGACCTTTGCCTATTGTATACCAAGAACTGCTAAATCTGTCCTTTTCTAGTGTTTTTGAAGTATAGGATTATTGAGGACTCTGACTTTTACTATATTTATAGAACTGCACAGCTCTTGTAACATAGCAAAATGGTTATCTAACTTTATAACTTAACTGCTTGTTAGTAAGCCAAAGTATTACTGGAGCGTTTCTTCCATGGCCTTCCTTGGAACTTAACTTTGCCCAGTGGAATGTCCTATTCAGCGAATGGAAGTGAATAAATATGCTGTTGATTGGACTATGACTGACAAGAGTTGAGCCTTTTTTGGCACTTTGATGTATCAGGACTCTGCTTTATCAGCCCTTCCCTTCCAACAATCTAATGGCTCCTTCTGTCAGTGGGTCTTAAGTTGCTTATTTGGACAGAGCCATAAATAATGGGGGCACAAAGGTCCAAAAATAGGGACAATTTTTAAATATTGCTCTTACAAACTTGAAAGTTGATAGAATAACAGGTTTTGCATTAGCATGAATTTTATGAAGGATATGATGTATAAATCTCAAATTTCTGTCATTATTTTCTGACTTCATTCCCCAATGATTTTCCATTGATTTGCTGGTCAATCACAATTTTTGGAGAAACAGACAAAAAATATAAGGCAAAAATCTGGACAGTTGAGCGGTATGGTTGCTTGGTTAACAGTCAGTTAACCCCACCTCCCAGAAGGACTCTAGTATCAGATACAAGGAGTATATGCTTTCTATATCAGTGTGTCTGTGTGTGTTTTTGTGTGTGTGTGTGTGTGTGTGTGTGTGTGTGTGTGTGTGTGTGTGTGTGTGTGTGTGTGTGTGTGTGTGTGTATGTGTGTGTGTGTGTGTGTGCCCTCCCCAGGGTTTTTCCTATCATCCTGCTGTACCTGGATGGCTCCCTCCATCCGTTGGCTGTTGTTGTGTTGCTGAAGTTCTGTGTATGTTAGGGAAATATTTATCTGTAGATCCTTGGTCAATGTAGTTTACTTCATTGTTTGCTTGATTTACACATCACTATTATGCACTGGTAAGTTAACTGGTAGGGGCTACTTTTGGTGTTCCAGTCTGTTATGTAATATTACACCATTCATCAGTAGGAGGAGCACTTACTCTTAAGTGTAGGAGTTGAAGAGAAAAATAGCAGAACTGAAGACAATAGAACAGATAACCCCACTCCTTCAGAGTCCAAATTATGTAATTATTGCATAGTTGTTATCCTCCACTGGAGCAGTCGACTTCCAGGTCTTCAGCCTCGTCTCTAACCTTAGAGTATTCTCTGACCACTACTTGCAGCTTACTGTGCTTAACAGTGGTTCATGCTGTGGGCTAACTCTTTAATGGGGATGACTTTGCAGTAACGGATTCTGCCTCCAATGCCCTTTCATTACTAGGAGGAAGTCTTCTTGATTTGCATGTTGACAACTCCTGTATGTGATTTTATGATGGTGTCCCTTGTGATGAAAAGATGTGTGATAACCTACATTAAGCCATTTGCCAGAGAGAATGGTCTCTCCTTTATTCTTGTTAAGCCACTTATGTAGACTCAGGCAGTACTGTTATCCTGTTATGTCTATCCTGATGAGAGCATTCAGGTTCCTTATTATCAATACTAACTCATTTTGCCCTGCTTTATCCAGTAAGTCCTGCAACTGCTGCCTGAATGAATTCTTCCCCTTACCTTCACAACCCTGCTGTGGGGCATATGTTGGAATTATGATGCCTTGCCTTATTTTTCCTCTGGACTGTAAATCCCACGAGTCTGTCACTGTTTTTGATAATATCCCTGAGTGTCGTCAGAAGACTCTGACTCACCATTTGTAGTTTGTCCTCCCCCTGAGTAGCAGACTCTGGAGCCCAAGCCAAGTAGCTTTGCTGCATTGCCCATTTACCTTATCTGCTGGATATATAATATGTTTGGCATCCTCCTCACCATCGTGTAAATCACTTCCAAGTTGTATCATGCCAGTGGGCCTGTATTTAGTGTAGAAATCCTTAGTTCAGGTTTGGCAAGTTTGCTTGTTTTACATCCAGCTTTGACTCAGGTTATCCCAGGTAATAAAGGTTAGCAACTAGATGGCCAATAGCTTATTGACCAAGGGCTTCTGAGCATTTATAGGGGGCACATAAACACACCTTGCTATTAGCATGGGTTCCTGACATAGGTCAGAGTAGGCTGAGTTGTCAACCTACTTATGCCTGACAAATAGTCATCCTCATTTTTGATGACATTTTTTGACATTACTCAATATGATCAAATCACCTAGAGCCAAGAAAGGTCTGAGCCAAATCACATTCAAGTGGCCAGCCCTGACAAGGGTGCACAGTCTGCAATCTGTCTTCTCTTGTTTACAGGATACTGTGTACAACAGTTGATGCCTAAAGTGGTTGGTCTACTCAACTCTTCCCCCAATAAGTACCACCTAGCGTCTGTGCTGCTGCTGCCCATGACTGCACTCAGGTTTGGGTGCAGTATGCTGACACACCACGTAAGGGCAATCTTAAAGTCAAAACTCCAATCATGATTTTTGGGGTGGGGGTGGAAGGTGGGAGGAACCCCACTCAGGCATTAGCCAGAGGTCAGGATTGATCCCTGCACCTTTTCCTAGGGATACAAAGGCCTTAAACTTTATTCCAACCTGCAGCATAATTGTTAAAGGGCTAAAAGACATTGTGCATGCATGCATGCTTAATATTTATGACAAAGTCAGGAAGACTGAGTTGGCTTCATGCAGGTTTTGTGTGTGGGGTGTCTGTGTCTTTGGTCCTAAGGGGTGAGATAATAGGATATAGGAGTGCTGTTAAACTTGGTTTCCCTAAACCTTGTCGAGAATAAAATCTATTTTCTCCCAGATGCTGAACTGCCAAGCCACTGTCATGCATAAGAAACCACTGTCAGTGCCGTTTCTACATGTGCACTCGCACCAATTCATTTTTTAATCTGAGAGATCATAGAGTGGCATATATAAACATAGCTCTCCATTGTCCCTTATTTTTCATAACATCCCAGATTTTGTCTTATTTTGGTCTTTTCCTTGCAAACTTTGTGATCTTCAGGCAAATTGATGAGGACTACAGTCACTAAATTATGACAGACATTTCATTTTTAGACTTCAGGTCCATCAGAAAATGCATGCTAATGCAAACTGTGCTGTTTTAACAATTCTATAAGTTTAGTGGATGTGGGGTTCAGGCAGGCATGCCATCTTGAAAAGAACATTTAAATGTCTTGACAGCCTTGCAGGGCACAGGCTGACATTATGACGAATGCCCCATTTCTGCACTGCAATCTGATTGCCATGAGTTTGTCACTAATTCTGATGACATCCCCGATTGTCTTAAGAAGACTTCCCCTCACCATTTCTAGTTAGTCTTCCTCCTTAGTAGCAGACTGTGGATCACAAGCCAAGTGGCTTTGCTACACTGCCAGTCCACCTTGTCTCCTGTGTACACAGGATGTCCAGTCTCCCCCTCACCATTATGTCATCCACTTTCAATCTACATCATATCAGTGAACCTATATTCAGTATAACAATCCTTAGTTCATTTTTGGCAGGTTTATTTGTTTTACATCAAGCTTTCACTCAACAGAGTTATCCCAGGTAACCCATATTGGGCAACTGAACACCATCCAACCAGTAGCTTATTGAACCAGGGCTTTTTAGCTTTAGAATGGGCACATACAGGCCAATAGGGGCTCACAGACACTTCCTGCCATTAGCATGGTTCCTCTGCAGAGGTCAGAGTCCTTAACCTGCTTATCACTGGCAAGTAATCATTCTCATTTTTAAGGACATTGAGTTTGACTGATTGTTTTCTTCCAGATGAACTGTTGTTGATTTGTAACCAGATGAACTAAAAATGGAAACACAAATGGAAACACACTGGATGAAAAACAGACCAAAGAACCACTACTCTTTTTAGTACATTTGTTCTATTTATTTTAGAACTTCATCAGAAATAAACACTCCTCCATCCTACTATTTAAAAACATTACACAACAATCACATGATTCCAGTCAAGCAACCAGAATCATATTTATCAATAAGCAAAATGCCAAAATTATATACATGTATTGGTTTACAATAAAATAATATAATGTAATAAATCGTAAAACATTTATATGATTAATAAATCTTTTGAATTTATAAAAAACACTTAATATTGATAGCCTCATTTAAACCCGGTTAGAACCTTGTATCACTTTAACATTGAATA
Source organism: Protopterus annectens (assembly GCF_019279795.1). Lineage (NCBI taxonomy): Eukaryota > Metazoa > Chordata > Ceratodontiformes > Protopteridae > Protopterus > Protopterus annectens. Next base: position 1,157,344,231 of record NC_056747.1, on the reverse strand, counting down.
TGCAGAACTGCAAAACCAGTTTACAGAATGTGATTCACATTATGTCACATTTTAACTAACTGAAAATTAAGATCTTTATGCCTTTGAGCTTGTCTGTATTAATCACCTGCAGCTTCTTCTTTTTGGCCCTTAGAAAATGGTCTGTAATATTAGTAGGAGGACTGCCTGCATTCCATTTACAGGAACCAGAATGTTTTTTTTAGTGACAAGACAATTCCTAACTTCAGATGTCAAACAGAGCACTTCAGGCTGTCCTGTAGTTTTATGATGAGTGTAGTTGTGTTCATAATTTTCAAAAGAGACACTGGAAAGGTATGACTGCTAATGACGTAGATAATGGTCCTCAAGAAAGATCTGGACCATCTAGGAGATGGTAACAGTCCCAAAACAGAGTTAAAGCATCTGTGCTGAAAAAAAGACATAGGAATGGTCATTAATAGTGAAGGGGAGTGTATGTTCTATACACTACACAAAAAAACAAACAGAAAAAAAACAAGATGTGACAGTGCTGACAGAATAATCAGCAGCGGGAGATTTAAGATAAGGATGCTTTTGTACAGGTTACTACTCTCAAGGATGGCATTTGGTACAAAGGAGGACAAAAAGACCTGATTCAGGAAGGTAAGGACATGTAGAATGAGAAGAGGAAGCAATACACTGTGGAAGACAAAAAGCATGGAAAAGAGGGTGGCACTGCTGGCATCTTAAATAATGTGAACAGTGAGTATGAAGTGTGAGTATTAACTCTGTAGTTTAGGCCCTTTTAAGGTAAGAGAAACTAAGACATGAAGACTGTATTTAAGGTGGGACAAGAGGCTTAAAAGCACTAGACACAAGCATGTTTACTCCATCCATCCATCCATCTATCCACACACCTTTTCCCCCTTTTGCTCATGGAGTCAGGGTGTCACTGCAAGTGTGACAATCATCTGGAACCAAGATTCGCTAGGCTCAAACTGTGTGCTCAAAGTACATCTTACATAATACATTTAGGGTGTTCAGTAAAGGTTAGGCTGTATATGCCACAGATGTGGTAATGTGCATAGGAAGGGTATAACAGTAATAGAGAATACAAGAGTGCTGTACGACTGAGCCCTATACAGGACTGCTTGTTCTCAACACAGCTGGACCACAAGATGACAGACAGCATTTATTGTCTGCAATAACCCTTTTGTACTGTAAAAGAGCTCTTTAGGACAAAAGTGCACTGCTTATCTAAAGTCCAAAGAATAAGATAATTTACTTGAATAAAAGATCAAAAGATTAGAATAAACCAAAAAAGTAAAGTGAGTCTAATAGTAAAATTTTTACCAGATTAAAGTTGAAAAAGATATGGTCACTTTTGACCTTTAAGTATAGATATCATAATGTTAAAATATGCAACTCACTGTGTCTTGCTGTGTAAAGACGTTGTTACACAGCTGGGGAAATTGGAGGAAGGGAGGCATCTTATGTGATCATTTTCATGTTACCCATTTCTTAGTGGAAAGAATGGAGTCACTGTTTCTCAGCAGTTCTCCTGTCTCATTTATTAACATTTGCTCACACATACACAGGCAACTCTGTACAGGGTGTTATTTTGAATATTAATAAGGAGACCAACTGTACATTGTGCTTCTGTGGGAACAATGAGTGTGTGAGAACTGAGCAACGCAAACAGTGAAAGGATTAAGTGCTTCTAGAAAGGAGACGCATTTAAACTCCTGTGTGACAACAGTTTAAACATCATAGTGTATGACTGCTGTTAGGCTGGGCAGGGGGACTGCATCTCAACACCAGCATGTTTGGATATTCAGTGGTAACTGTACTAAATATTCCCACTATATATTTCTGCTTCCTTCACACTGCTGAGTGTGGGTTTGGCATAATTGTTAAAAGTCTTAACCTCATATACTCAAAGTACTAGTTTTGATTCTGACTTTGTGCTATTGGCTAAGCTTAAAATGGCTCTTCAGGGTTATTAGCCTAGTATCCACCTATAAACCTATGATCCTATAAGGAGACTGAAGTCTTGGTCTGCCTATGTTACTAATATCTAAGGTGGGCATGTATTCAATATTCCCCATTACCCCATTATTAATTACTGGAAAAAGAGGGGCTTCAGTGCATTCACCCCATCCACTTCATTCAGTTGTTACCAAATGATAAGGCGACCAATAGTGTCTACTCCTTGGGATTAGATAACACCACAGCTATCTCTCTCCACTCTTTGGGATTAGATAACACCACAGCTATCTCTCTCCACTCTTTTTATTTTTGAATGCAGCAGTCGGTTTCAGAATGTGGGTGACAAATCTGTTTTGAACGGGTCTATATTAGATAATCAAACGTTTAAAAGTTCAACTGTCATATGGTCAACACCATATTATCGAACTTTTGAAAGTTCAAAAATCGAATAAAAAAATACACAAATAACCTACCTGAATGTTTTAAGCAGGGGAACAAGCCACCCCGGTGCCCCACTTCCTCCCACTCTTTAAATATACGAACTCCAAGATCCCACTACAGGGCAGGAAAGGGAAATCTTCCCATTCCGCACTGTACGGAGATCACCATTAAAACGTTCTAACTTTCAAAAATTTGATCATATGGTGTCGACCATATGACAGTCAAACTTTTGAAAGTTCGATCATCTAATATAGATCCGTTTTGAACACATGAACTACTAATGCGTTGTTGACCTATACCAAAAAATATCAGGTCTAATCTGTCCCTTTTACCAAATCAGTGATTTGTTTCTGATTGCTAAACAGATGTCAGAAAGACTCGTAATTATTATGAACAAAATGTAGATAGCATTTTTGAAAATACTTAGATGCATAGGTTTCCATGCTACAAAATCGAAATCACAAGCACACTTGTAAAAATCTTTGTGTGTGTGTGTGTGTGTGTGTGTGTGTGTGTGTGTGTGTGTGTGTGTGTGTGTGTGTGTGTATGTATATATATATATATATATATATATATATATATATATATATATATATGGATCTACTTCACATGATCAAACTTTTAAATGTTCGAATTGCACATGGCAGAGACTATAACATCAAACATTCAAAAGTTCAAACAGTAAAAAAATAATAAAAAAAAAACAAAGAAAAAAATAATAAATGTTTCTAGCACTGCACCCCCCATACTCCCCGCTACTTAAATATACCAACTCCAAGGGTGCACTACATTGCAGAAAAGTGAGATCTTCCCATTCCGTGCTGTATGGGAATCTCCATTCAGACCATTTGAACTTTTAAAAGTTCGCTCATATGTTTTCAGCTGTATGACATTTGAACTTTTAAAAGTTCGATCATCTGAAGGGGAGCCATATATATATATATATAATATATATATATATATATATATATATATATATATATATATATTTATATATATATATATATATATATATATATATTTATATATATGTGTGTGTATACACACACACATGCACACAGTGATAGATACCTCATGTGCAGACAAGCACTTTTGTACTGTCGGATTACAGATATACATGTGAACTGCTGCAGACACACCTGTTTGAATGCAGGCGTATAACCACAACCAATAGCATAACAGTGTACCCTTATGGTTCAGCCTGATGCATTTTACATTCCTGGACTGCATTTTGTGTAAGAGGAGAAGTTAAAATAGTATTCATTTGGATTTCTAGGCTTTTCAGTTGTAAACAGGCTTCACATAACTGATAAATTAATGTATAATGTCGGCAATACTCAGTTTAAATCAGAAAATTACTAAATGCTCATTCTGCCTCTTGTAGGAGGAGCAGATAAAATGAGAAATGTAATTGTGTAAAAGAGTGAGGCATACAGAAACCATTGAGCTGTTTATGCAAGGTCAGATTCAAATACATTATTAAGGATATTAACCTGAACTGGTCCACAACAGAAACCAATTATAAACTTACTTAGTGTAAATTTCTGCTATGTGCCTGAAGTACTTACAAGCAGCACTAGCTGATGAGACCCTGAAATATAAAAAAAAAACATTAAAAGCTGTGATGGAGTTCATCTGTTATGTACCTTCCCTGTAAGTATCGAGAGGTTTAGTTTAATCATGCTGCTCAGAGTGAATTTCTTAAACATTACTATTTTTGCTTGATGCATTAATGGGCATATAGTGATGTCACATCTATTGCAATGGAAATATCTGAAGTTGCAATGAGAGTATTATAAGTGATTGTGGAAAATTTGTACAAAATGAAGAATGCTGAAAAAGCAGCAGATTTTAAAGGCCCTTGAACTGATAACCCTGTTAAAAACATAGCAGATCTAATCTGTAAGCCATAAACTTGTATTTTAATTAGCTCTGAATCACCTTGTTCTATACAGAGGTTTTAAAGTCAAGTTGCAGTTTATGAGGCAGTGTTAAGTAAAATTCTGTTACCCTGCCTACCAGGGTTAATCACAACCATCTCTTTAAGACAGTAGCAGAAACCTGGTGTCATTCAGATGTAGTATCGGCTCACACTGTATGAATGATCAGAACCATAATACTGTTGCGAATAACATGAGAGCTCACAAAATGGAGGCAGTACCGTAATGAACTACTGCAGTTTCATTCTGTGGATAAGGGTTATTGTCTCATCTTAGTTATTCAACAGGGTACAGAAACAGATGGAAATGACTCGTGCTGAAATTGTGTTACTGTAGCATTTATAATGTGCTGCAAGTCAGTGTGCCCCTGGGAAATTTGTCATTAAACTAATTTTATATGTTGGTAATTATGGAGCTGTGATGGGTAAGTAATTCCCATGTTCTCTGAGGTAGTATTCTACAGTTTTATTGAATCAAATTGAGCAAGATTTGCAGCATCTTTGGTAAAGAACCTTTTCTGACCAGTGATTTTCTGTAAATAGTTATGCATGTGTTTGTGAGAAGCTTTGTTGCAGCTTAAAGTGTATTTCCTTGACCAAAATAATGCAGTTAATGTTCTGTAAATTCCAAGCTGTGCATTTTTGTTATGTCATTTTATACGTGGATATTTGCATCCTAGATCCAAATCTAGTTATTCCCTTTACATGCACACACACACACACACACACTACACTCCTCCACAATTATGGATTACCTTATTATTTAAATGATAGTGTACAAGACTTGTGTCCTGACATTTAAAAGTATCCATTACCTAATCAGCAACAGAGTGAAAGATGTATAGTCAGAACATTTTTGTGTTGGGGCAGTTTTGCTTATATTCTTTGTATGATTTTCAATTTTAGGTTTAGATACATATTATTGGTCAGAGCCTGAGGTTCATAGGTGAATGCTAGGCTTATGAACACTGGAGCCTTTATATGCCTAGCCATGCAACCCCAGTGTACCCCATGAGTTATTGTGCCTTAGAGGTTATTTTAAGGGGTGTATGTTGTTTGAGGCATAATTTAACAGCAGCCGCTGTACATCAGAGGTGTAGATGTCAGACCAGGAGTGAATTTCTGATTTCTGATCCACTAGTCCAGGTTGCACTTCAATAGGATTAAGGAAGAGCTCTGCTTCACATGGAAAGGAATTCTATTCCAGAGAATGGGGATTATCTGAGATGTGTACCTGCCCCTCCAAAATATCCTATGTAAGTCACAGGCAAACTTTAAACCATTATAGTTCTGATACTGTTTATTTTGCAGATATGGAAAAGGTCCATCATAGCAGGATCCATAGATGCCTTGTATCTTCTTCTCTTTTGGCTGTTCCTGTTAGGAGTCACCACAGTGGATCATCTGTTTCCATTTCTTCCTGTCCTCTGCATCTTGATCTGTCACACCAGCCACCTGCATGTCCTCTCTCATCTCATCCATAAACCTTATCTTAGACCTTCCTCTTTTCCTCTTACCTGGCAGCTTCATCCTTAGTATCCTTTTCCCAATATACCCAGCATCCCTCCTCAGCACATGTCCAAACCAATGCAATCTCGCCTCTCTGGCTTTCACTCCAAACCGTCCAACCTGAGCTGACTCTCTAATATACTTATTCCTAATCCTGTCTACCCTCGTCACAACCAGTGCAAATCTTAACATCTTTAACTCTGCCATGTCCAGCTCTTACTCCTGCCTTTTCGTCATTGCCACCATCTCCAACTCATATAACATAGCTGGTCTCACTACCCTCTTGTAGACCTTCCCTTTCACTCTTACTGGTACCCGTCTGTCACAAATCACTCCTGACACCCTTCTCCACCCACTCCATCCTGCCTCTACTCTCTTCTTCATCTCTTCCACACTCACCGTTATTCTTAACTGTTGATCCCAAGTATTTAAACTCATCCACCTTCGCCAACTCTACTCCCTGCATCCTCACCATTCCTGTATCCTCCCCCTCATATTCTGTCTTAGTCCTGCCGACCTTCATTCCTCTCCTCTCTAGGGCATATCTCCACCTCTCCAGGGTCTCCTCATTCTTGTCCCTACTCTCCCTAATGATCACAATGTCATCTGCAAACATCATAGTCCATGGGGCCTCCTGTTTGATCTCATCTGTCAACCTGTCCATCACAATTGCAAATAAGAAAGGGTTCAGAGTTGATCCTTGATGTAATCCCACCACCACCTTGAATGCATCCGTTACTCCCACTGCAGACCTCACCCCTGTCACACTACCCTCGTACATATCCTGTACCACTCTTACATATTTCTCTGCTACTCCCGACTTCCTCATGCAATACCACAACTCCTCTCTAGGCACCCTGTCATATGCTTTCTCTAATGGATGCCTTGTATGCCAGGCATAAATTGCCTCTCAGAACTCTGTAGAAAACAGAGTATAGAGATAGGATAATCTGCATAGGACATTGTGTTTATGCCCTTTACTTTTTTGTGTAGAACCTTTGTAGTCATTCTAGTTGCTGCATATGCCTGGTCAGGTACATACAAAAGGGGGCGTTATACTCCGTGATGAGTCTGATGATGGCTGAGTACAGTGGCACGATGACTTCCCTGGACCCATATGCCATGCTCTTACTTGTAAATTGAGTGACATAGAATGAGTTGCTTTCAAGCTTAGACACATTTGTCAAAAGCCAGGTTACTATCTACATGAGTCCCTAAATCCTGCCTACTTTGTCTACTTTTAGGGGTGTTTTACCAGTGATGTAGTTTCCTTGGATGGTAGACTTCCCAAAAGGTACTCTTGGCATTGAGTTTTAAGCCGTGGCTTTGGCAGCAGTCACATGTCTATGTTAGACCTTACTGCAAGATGTTAGTATCTTGGGGGTTTCTATGGCTGCTCCTATCTAGTAATCTTCTACAAACGTGGTAAGCTAGAAGCCCTTAACATTGGCCTTGGCTTCTTAAAAATAGATGTCAAAGAGGAGTGGATTCAGCAGAGAGCCCTGGGGGATGCCACTTGTGACCGTCCTCTTTTTGGAGGTTAATTCTCCAATCCTAACATCCCGGGCCCTGTCTGTGAGCCAGCTGGCTACCCAGCAAGCTGCATAGGGGTTTATACCTGATTCTATGAGATTGTTTGCATTGCCCAAATGGGATATTGTATCAAATGCCTCAGCTAGGGTAAGTTAGGCAGTGTGCACCATTCCATTCTGCCCTCATTCATTATATTGGTGACTTTCTCACAGAAGTCCACCAGGTTCCGTAGGCATGAACTACCTTTAACAAAATCAAACTGGGTTGGGTTCAGTGTTTTAAGGTTTCCTGTGTCATTGTAAATCACTTCTATGATTATTTTTCCATAGATTTGCATATAAAACTAATCAGACTAATGGATCTGTAGTTCCCAAGATATTGATGGTCTACCCTTGTACAGAGAGACTACCGTTGCAGTCTTCCATTCATGTGGCACAAAGCCTATGTGAAGACTGTGATTGACTAGTGACACCGGTGGCCTGATAGGTCATATTTTAAGCTATTTCTAGAGGCATCCTGGGATATTATCAAGGCCCATCGAAGCTGTATTTTTGGCCTTAGAGAGTGCATCTAAGACCTGCTCCCTGCTGATAATTGGAGAGATTGTTAGATGTTATTTCCAGGGGCCAGCTGGGGGTGAAAAGGGGATAAAATTAGAGCTGAATTTGTGAGCCAGAAAATGTGTTATAGCTTCCATTTCCATGAATATGGATCCATTTACCAACAGTTCAGCACACTGTTGTGTGCTGCTTTTGAGGTTTTGGGCATAGATAATGAATGCCTTATGATTGTCCTTGGCCTACAATGTTATCTTTACCTCAAAATGTGTTTTGTTTGACTTACTTAGTCCTCTTGTCTATTCGATGAGAGAGTTTTTATCTTTTTTGGTGTTACACTTCTGATTTTAGCCATATATATATATATATATATATATATATATATATATATATATATATATATATATATATATATATATATATATATATATTTTTTTTTTTTTTTTTTTGTGATACAACCTTTTTAACTTTGGTAGGCACAGCAGTGTCTATGCAAATATTGGCATGCTTGTACAGAGCTTCTGTGAATAATTCCGCATAGGTTGCTGTTTTGTCTTGGTTTGGAGGGGCTTGACATTTTGACAGATTTTTCTCTTAATAAAAGGTAGTTTGCCTTGGAGTACTTTCTAACTATGGGGTTTTCTGGGGTTACATAACTTATTCATATTTCAAAGGAAACTGCTTTGTGGTCTTGCTTTACCAGAGATGACATGACACGGGGGGGGGGGGCAGCATTCTCCCATAATCTGGCCTTCAAATTCCATGCATTCTGCATTACATTTATGTGAAAACAAATGTGAAGCCTGTTTTTATTTTACTGACACACTAGCATATCACATGCAGTGCAAAATTCATCATTTTTAATTGTGTCTGATTTTTCCTAATGTCACTAAATCTTACATTTTATTTGTCCATGATTTTTGCAGAACATCCCTGATTTTGCCTTATATTTTTACCCAGCCCATCATAGCTCTCAACTGTCCAGATTTCTGCAGAATGTTTAGATTTTTGCCTCATATTGTTGGTCTGTTCTTCATAAAATTTGTGTTTTGTCTGGCAAATCACAGCAGATTGAAGTTATTAAATAATGACATATATTTGAGTTTCAGACATCATACTATTCAGAAAATACATGGCAATACAAACTTTGTTGTCCTAGCAACTTTCTAAATTTATAACAGCAATATTTAAAATGTATCCCTATTTTTGGATGTTTGTTCCCCCTTTTGTTTAGACATTGTCCAGATTTTTTGCTCTAGCAAGTTGAGATGTACGCTGCCCATCTCTCATAAAACTTAAGATTTTCTAGTAAATCAATGAGGATTCCAGCTGGTTGCTAATGGTAGTTATTAGGGTTTTATAGTGCATGCTTCGTTTTGTCCAGAAAGCAAGTGCCAATGCCAAACCTGCTCCACTGATGAACAGACCTAATGCATTTAGCATGCCTGCAGCATGACACTTACATACTTGGAGAAAGAAAAAAAGAGCAGAGGAAAGAATCCCAGCCTTCTAGTGCAGAAATGATCCAAGTTTACCTCATCAAAGTGAAAAGCATGATGATGCAAAGAAACGAAGTACTGCACATATAACTCCATGGAGAGCCAACATGTGTGAGCAGGAAATTACAACAAAATAAAACAACAACATATTCATTAAAGTGAATTTCAGAGTGGGAAGCCAAGCAGTCATTCCAGAAAAAAGAGAGAGAGGCTGCAGGCAAGTGCAAAAAAAAAAAATAGTTGCATTATATTATCCTTATAGGTTAGTACTAAGCTAATTGCCCTTGCAAGCCATTTTAAGCCTAGCCAATTATCCCTTGTGAGACTCAATCCCTGCACCTTGTGCTTGTAAGGCAAACACCTTAACCATTAGGCCACCCTTAAAAGAAGGCATCATTTTAATTCCCAATTAACGCATTCTGCAGAAGAAGAGTGAAAACCTATTGGCCCACTGACATATACCTCTCAACCTGCAGACATTGAAAATAACAGCAAAAGCCCTTGCAATGTAGAGACAGCTTAAAATCCAGACATCTAATTACCACAAAATATGAATACCAAATAGCATATAACTGTTCTAATTTTCAGTAGAAATACAGGATACTTGTCAGAAGCCTGTTTTCAAACAGAGACTGACAAAAATGATGGAAAGCTATGCGCACATTATTAGACAGACAGTGAACCTCAAATCTGCACCACACAAGGTCATTCATGTTGGATTCTGTTTCTAAATTATTCATGTTACTAGTATGTCGGTCATGTAGTGCAGTTTTCTGTGCACTAGACAACTTCAAATATCGTTGGATTCAAAAAATTGTATGTAGTAGTAAATCGAGCCTTAAAAAAGAAACATATCTCTGAAAATAAGGACATCCTGTACGGGGTAAATCTGGCCTAAAACTAGGAACACTCCTCCAAAATAGAGGCAATTGGGAGGTCTGCACTTAGAATCGTGCACCAGCAGTACCTATTGTTTTGTAATTAAACAAGACAGACACAGAGAAAGAGATGCAAAGTGTCTGTGAGAAGAACATCCACCGGCCAAGATAATTAAAATAGCAGTATATGTAGGTTTCAGCAGTCTGGAGTCCGAATGATGATTGTTTAACAAAATTAACATCCTGGTCAGCTGGTGTTCTCCAGCAACAGTAAAGGCAAATTGTTCCAAATCTTACCTGTTGCAATTCTCCTCTTTACAAATCCCGTTTCCCCAAATCCAATAGAGAGTCCCCAACATGTAAGTATGTGGGGGAGTGTAGTGCTCATGGAATAGCACTTCCATGTACATCTCTCAGGCTTTCTTCACCTCACTGTATTATTATTAGTGGCACTAAGAGGAGTAATACAGAATCAGAACTGAGACTATAAGTGCAGGACATGATGGAGTCTAGTGTGCTGACTAACGTTTGTAATGGCTGTAGAGTAAAAGACACCTCAAGTTGTTGTGATTTTATAATTTAAAACATAAGCTTAATTAACAAGTTCATAAAAAACGTGTCATAGGTTCATAGATGATTACTATGCTAATGACTACAGGGAGGCTTTTTCAGCCAAGCCATGTTTCCCATCCAAAGGTGAAAATCAAACCCTTTATCTTTGTTCTGAAAGGTAAATACATGAACCATTATTCCAACCCCTAATCTTTGCCATGTTTACAGCTGGTGGGGTTTGATGCAAAGGCCTAAATGCATCATTAAAGACTTCAAAAAAAGTAAAAACTCGGTGGGCATTCTGAAGCTTTTGAGTCGTAATACTTGAATGTCCTCGTGGGTCATTTGCAGATATCCCATGGTCCTCCTTTAAAGGAGGGTTATAGTATTTTATAATGAAGACACTGGTTTAGTATCTATATTTTTTTTCCTGCGTGACCCTGTTTTTAACCTTTGTTTTGATTAATTGTTGGTTTGAGTTCCAAATAGAAGCTGCCAGAAGAACCTGATGCATATTTCTTTTAATTTCTAATGTATTAGAGATGCTAGATCTCATGGAAAAATGACCAACCCAGTGATAGGTTGTATGAGCTAGTTCATTTATTTTACTACATCACTCCGTTTTTATGTGAGATTCAAGTTCAAACATCTCCATAGAAGTCATGAAATTATATTTGTACATTATACTGCCTGTGGCATGCAGTTAATTACTCAGTGTCTAATACTATTTTATAATGTGTTAAAATTACATGAAATTAGTGTATGATAGTGTTGGGGAGCCGCAGTGGTGCAGCGGTTAGCGTTGTCACCTCACAGCAAGAGATTCTCCTGTTCAATTCTTGGCTGGAGTGCCTTCTGTGTGGAGTCTGCATGTCCTCCCCACGGTCGAGTGACATTAAAGACATGCAGGTAGGTGCGAGCATGAATGGGTGTCCCTTCTTTGAAGGTTGGGCGTCGGGCTGGCAACTCGGCAACATAAAAATCCACTGCCAATCATTAGCGGATCGGAGTTCCACTGTGGCGACCCCTAACTGGAAAAGCCGAAAGACAAAGACAGTGTTACTTTAATTAAAAACATTCATAGAAATACTGCAGATATTAAAGTTTGATCTAAACATTTTTATAAATTGAAGAGTATATGCACATTATTGTATTTGGATATGTCATCTGTCATGTCTGTAAAGGAAATTAATTTGTTAGTGGAAAAAATTCATTTATTTTTCAGATAACAATTGTGCCTATTCAAAACTGTCAGTTGTATTATCTCTTTGTTTCAGGTCATATGTCAACAATAGTAATCATTAATATGAAGGTCTGTTTATAACTCTCCCTAACCTTCTAGATATAAAGTTTTTCCTGATGTATAACATTTCACTGGACATGTCATTTGCTGACTCAGAATCAAAACTAAAGTATCAGGCAGAACCTATTTTCTCACCACTACCAGTGTCATTGTCAGTAAAGAATGTTGGCTGGTAATACTGTATTTTTTATCTACATCTGTATTCATTAGTCAGTTTATCTCAATTATCTGGTTGAACTCTGAGTTAATGTGTGTGTGTGTATGTATATATATATATATATATATATATATATATATATATATATATATATATATATATATATGGGTCTACTTTATTTGCCCGAACTTTCATTTGCCCGACCCCATTTGACCAAAATGTCATTTGACCGACAAGTATTATTGGCAAGCAAATGGGATATGCCCCCTTCCCCACTGCAGTGCCACCCTGGAGTTAGAATATATACTTAGGGGGGGTGTGGGGGGCGAAGCCCCCCAGTTAATTTCATATTATAATGTTTAGTTTTGCTTTAATATTGCTTAGTAACACAAAAGTAAGTGGGGGGTTTCACCCCCCCACACACCCCCATTGTGGGGGGCTGTGCCCACCCCCCCTAAGTATATATTCTAACTCCAGGGTCGCACTGCAGTGGGGAAGGGGGCATATCCCATTTTCTTGCCAATAATACTTGTTGGTCAAATGAAGTGTCGGTCAAATGACGTGTCGCTCAAATGAAATTTCGGTCATTTGGTCTCGGGCAAATGGGTGTCGGGCAAATGAAAGTTAGGGCAAATGAAGTAGACCCATATATATATATATATATATCTATATTTATATATATATATATATATATATATATATATATATATATATATATATGTGTGTGTGTGTGTGTGTGTCTTTGGGTTGTTTCTCACTCCGTAACAAGCATATGTGTCCTTCACAAAGATATTTCTTTTTACATCACTGCAATACTCCATTGTGCTCTCTTTCCTTAGCATTTTTCTTGAACAGTTCTATCCATGTACCTGATTACACTGGTTACCTTGACTCTCAAATTACACTGGAACAATAAACTGCCTCCAACACACTAGGGTCAGTGAATGGCCTATAGGTTTTCAACACGGTAGTAAGTTGTTTCCAATAAATTCTGGACTTAACATTTCTTTTAGTTTTGCTTATATTTTACATAAAATGTGCCAATATTCCACTACCTATAGTCCTTTTTCTGTGTGTAATTTCTGACTGTTAAAAATCTTTTTTGAATTTGTATTGGTACTAAGATGAACCCAGAGTGTGTGCTGCTGCCCACAATTCAGTTCAGTATCTGGAACCCCAAAAGTGGTAAATAGTTTAAGAGATTAGACTGCTGCCAACAGTAGAGGAAGTTTGCAACACCAGAAAATAACGAACTGTAATGAATGATGTCAGCATGAAGTTATGGGAAAGAGTAGTAGAAGCTAGGTTAAGAAGGGAGGTGATGATTAGTGATCAGCAGTATGGTTTCATGCCAGGAAAGAGTGCTACAGATGCGATGTTTGCTCTGAGAGTGCTGATGGAGAAGTACAGAGAAGGTCAGAAGGATTTGCATTGTGTCTTTGTGGACTTAGATAAAGCATATGACAGGGTGCCTAGAGAGGAGTTGTGGTATTGTATGAGGAAGTCAGGAGTGTCAGAGAAGTATGTAAGAGTGGTACAGGATATGTACGAGGGTAGTGTGACAGTGGTGAGGTCTGCGGTGGGAGTGATGGATGCATTTAAGGTGGAGGTGGGATTATATCAAGGATCAGCTCTGAACCCTTTCTTATTTGCAATGGTGATGGACAGGTTGACAGACGAGATCAGACAGGAGTCCCCGTGGACTATGATGTTTGCAGATGACATTGTGATCTGTAGTGAGAGTAGGGAACAGATGGAGGAGACCCTGAAGAGGTGGAGATATGCTCTAGAGAGAAGAGGAATGAAGGTCAGCAGGACTAAGACAGAATATATGTGTATGAATGAGAGGGAGGACAAAGGAATGGTGAGGATGCAGGGAGTAAAGGTGGCGAAGGTGGATGAGTTTAAATACTTGGGGTCAATAGTTCAGAGTAATGGTGAGTGTGGAAGAGAGGTGAAGAAGAGAGTACAGGCAGGATGGAGTGGGTGGAGAATAGTGTCAGGAGTGATTTGTGACAGACAAGTACCAGTAAGAGTGAAAGGGAAGGTCTACAAGAGGGTAGTGAGACCAGCTATGTTATACGGGTTGTAGATAGTGGCACTGATAAAAAGGCAGGATTAAGAGCTTGACATGGCAGAGTTGAAGATGTTGAGATTTGCACTGGGTGTGACGAGGATGGACAGGATTAGGAATAAGTATATTAGAGGGTGAGCCCAGGTTGGAAGGTTTGGAGACAAAGCCAGAGAGGCAAGATTACGTTGGTTTGGACATGTGCTGAGGAGGGATGCAGAGTATATTGGGAAAAAGATGCTAAGTATGAAGCTGCCAGGTAACAGGAAAAGAGGAAGGCCTAAGATAAGGTTTATGGATGTAGTGAGAGAGGATATGCAGGCGGTTGGTGTGACAGAGCAAGATGCAGAGGACAGGAAGAAATGGAAACAGTTGATCTGCTGTGGAGACCCCTAACAGGAGCAGCCGAAAGAAGAAGAAGAATGAATGAAGTCATGTAAATATTAAACAGATGATAAAAACATCCAGCGTTTAGCACTTTCATCCATCAAAGATGCTTGGACTAAATAGGAATTTGTGTACATAAATAATCTACCCTCAATATGTGTCTTTTCCCGCTATTTAGCCTTATAGTTGAATGTTTAAAGTGCTACCTGTCTGGTAATGCCAACAATACTGTTTATATAGAGATTATATAGACAGGGAGAAAACAGATATAGAGGCTACATTATTATGCTTTGCCTTCTGTTTATAAAAGTAGAATGTTTTTGTCACATTCAACACAAGCTTTTATTATGACATGTCACTGAGTCATCTGTAGATACTTTTTGGCAATAGTATATGTGACATAAGTTGTATCTCAGTATCTTTTCTTTCTGCTTTACTCGGTTCCAATGTTTTTCTCCCTCTCTGCCTAAGTTTTATTGCCTTCTTTATCTTCATATCTGTCAGTATTGTGTGCTTGTACTGTCAACATATCACGGTATCTGGTATAGTCTAGCAACTTGCCTAGGGCCATATGTGGCCCAGTCAGTGCTTCCTGCCTAGCTGCATCACTGTTGCATGCCTTTATTAAATGCATCTTTTGTTTCTGTGCAAAACTTCAGTGAGCTCAGTTTATAGATACTGACATCAGCTTTTTTGTTTTTATCTTGCAATTCTGAACTATCTATTTTGCAATTTATGTTTGCTTATGTTTGGAATGGTTGTTTAATCTGTTTGTAATGTTTTGGAATAGGTCATTCATTCCTGCTGCAGTTTCATATACATATATATATATATATATATATATATATATATATATATATATATATATGGTTTACCTATAAATAGTCACACAATGTATGTACAAACAACAAAGTGTCGAACACTAATAAGGACACATTCACATCGGCAACATACAACCCCACGAACACATATTATCGAACTGACCTGCATAACACATCCAGCACCTAAACGCACCGGAATTCCCTACCGCCCTGGACCCAGAAAAAAGTGCTACCATGGGTCCCAAGGGGGGCAGGTCCAGTATTTTTTTGGGTGACATCGTTAATTCTCGCTATTCTGAACATTCAACATGTTCATGTTTGTTTTTGTCAAGGTAAAACTATCTATATATATATATATATGTATATATATATATATATATATATATATATATATATATATATATATATATATATATATATATTTATATCATACCTCTCAACCTCTTAG
>NC_056747.1:1157313189-1157325689 GCF_019279795.1 Protopterus annectens | reverse complement strand
CAAGTGCATTGCAGTGATGCCAGGCATATAAAAAGTGGGAGCTGCAACTCAATACTGCACCAAAATTCAGGGTAAAATGAATTGAACATCCTGTCTGACTTTAGAGAATAGATCAAGTTTTAAAATTTTGGGGGCTTTGAAATCTGTGTCACTAAATAGATGCCCCCCCCTCCAAAAAAAAAACCTTCAGTGAAACTTGGGCGCCATTCCTGAAACAAACCCTCTGGAGTTTCAGACAATGAAAGCAGTTATTTTTCTAGCTCCTGCCACATCATCAGGAATGAGATGATGGCCCATAGCTCAGCCACGTGACAGTGTACTGATGCCACCCTTAGACAATGTTATGCAAGCTACTAATGTTGGAGGGAAACGTGGAGGAGAGGTAGCAATATGAGTACAATAATACAAACCTGTTCTAATTTAACAGTCAGATGGCATATAACAACACTCGATAGAAATGAGACACTGGTGCATCTCATGCAAAAAAAAATACAAACCTGTTCTAGTCTAACAGTCAGATGGCATATAACAACACTCGATAAATATGAGACACTGGTGCATCTCATGCAAAAAAAATACAAACCTGTTCTAGTCTAACAGTCAGATGGCATATAACAACAAACGATAAATATGAGATACTGGTGCATCTCGTGCAAAAAAAATACAAACCTGTTCTAGTCTAACAGTCATATGGCAAATAACAACACTCAATAAATATGAGACACCGGTGCATCTCATGCAAAAAAAAAATACAAACCTGTTCTAATCTAAGAGTCAGATGGCATATAACAACACTCGATAATTATGAGATACTGGTGCATCTCATGCAAAAAAATACAAACCTGTTCTAGTCTAACAACCAGATGGCATATAACAACACTCGATAAATATGAGACACTGGTGCATCTCATGCAAAAAATACAAACCTGTTCTAGTCTAACAACCAGATGGCATATAACAACACTCGATAAATATGAGACACTGGTGCATCTCATGCAAAAAATACAAACCTGTTCTAGTCTAACAGTCAGATGGCATATAACAACACTCGATAAATATGAGACACTGGTGCATCTCATGCAAAAAAAAATACAAACCTGTTCTAGTCTGTCAGATGGCATATAACAACACTCGATAAATATGAGACACTGGTGCATCTCATGCAAAAAAATACAAACCTGTTCTAGTCTAACAGTCAGATGGCATATAACAACACTTTCGATAAATGTGAGGTACAGGGGCATCTCATGCAAAAAAATACAAACCTGTTCTAGTCTAACAGTCAGATGGCATATAACAACACTCGATAAATATGAGATACTGGTGCATCTCATGTAAAAAAATACAAACCTGTTCTAGTCTAACAGTCAGATGGCATATAACAACACTCGATAAATATGAGACACTGGTGCATCTCATGCAAAAAATACAAACGTGTTCTAGTCTAACAGTCAGATGGCATATAACAACACTCGATAAATATGAAATACTGGTGCATCTCATGCAAAAAAAATACAAACCTGTTCTAGTCTAACAGTCAGATGGCATATAACAATACTTGATAAATATGAGATACTGGTGCATCTAATGCAAAAAAATACAAACCTGTTCTAGTCTAAAAGTCAGATGGCATATAACAACACTCGATAAATATGAGATACTGGTGCATCTAATGCAAAAAAAATACAAACCTTTTCTAGTCTAACAGTCAAATGGCATATAACAACACTCGATAATTATGAGATACTGGTGCATCTCATGCAAAAAAATACAAACCTGTTCTAGTCTAACAGTCAGATGGCATATAACAACACTCGATAAATATGAGATACTGGTGCATCTCATGCAAAAAAAATACAAACCTGTTCTAGTCTGTCAGATGGCATATAACAACACTCGATAAATATGAGATACTGGTGCATCTCATGCAAAAAAAAATACAAACCTGTTCTAGTCTAACAGTCAGATGGCAAATAACAGCACTCGAAAAATATGAGATACTGGTGCATCTCATGCAAAAAAAATACAAACCTGTTCTAGTCTAGCAGTCAAATGGCATATAACAACACTCGATAATTATGAGATACTGGTGCATCTCATGCAAAAAAATAGAAACCTGTTCTAGTCTGTCAGATGGCATATAACAACACTCGATAAATATGAGACACTGGTGCATCTCATGCAAAAAAATACAAACCTTTTCTAGTCTAACAGTCAGATGGCATATAACAACACTCGATAATTATGAGATACTGGTGCATCTCATGCAAAAAAATACAAAACTGTTCTAGTCTGTCAGATGGCATATAACAACACTTTCGATAAATATGAGATACTGATGCATCTCATGCAAAAAAAAAAAAAACCTGTTCTAGTCTAGCAGTCAAATGGCATATAACAACACTCGATAAATATGAGATACTGGTGCATCTCATGCAAAAAAAATACAAAGCTGTTCTAGTCTAACAGTCAGATGGCTTATAACAACACTCGATAAATATGAGACACTGGTGCATCTCATGCAAAAAAATACAAACCTGTTCTAGTCTGTCAGATGGCATATAACAACAGTCGATAAATATGAGATACTGGTGCATCTCATGTAAAAAAAATACAAACCTGTTGTAGTCTAACAGTCAGATGGCATATAACAACACTCGATAAATATGAGATACTGGTGCATCTCATGCAAAAAAATACAAACCTGTTCTAGTCTAGCAGTCAAATGGCATATAACAACACTCGATAATTATGAGATACTGGTGCATCTCATGCAAAAAAATACAAACCTGTTGTAGTCTAACAGTCAGATGGCATATAACAACACTCGATAAATATGAGACACTCGTGCAACTCATGCAAAAAAAAAATACAAACGTGTTCTAGTCTAACAGTCAGATGGCATATAACAACACTCGATAAATATGAAATACTGGTGCATCTCATGCAAAAAAATACAAACGTGTTCTAGTCTAACAGTCAGATGGCATATAACAACACTCGATAAATATGAAATACTGGTGCATCTCATGCAAAAAAAATACAAACCTGTTCTAGTCTAACAGTCAGATGGCATATAACAACACTCGATAAACATGAGACACTGGTGCATCTCATGCAAAAAAAATACAAACCAGTTCAAGTCTAACAGTCAGATGGCATATAACAACACTCGATAAATATGAGATACTGGTGCATCTCATGCAAAAAATACAAACCTGTTCTAGTCTAACAGATTAACAGATGGCATATAACAACACTCGATAAATATGAGACACTGGTGCATCTCATGCAAAAAAATACAAACCTGTTCTAGTCTAGCAGTCAAATGGCATATAACAACACTCGATAATTATGAGATACTGGTGCATCTCATGCAAAAAAATAGAAACCTGTTCTAGTCTGTCAGATGGCATATAACAACACTCGATAAATATGAGATACTGGTGCATCTCATGCAAAAAAATAGAAACCTGTTCTAGTCTGTCAGATGGCATATAACAACACTCGATAAATATGAGACACTCGTGCAACTCATGCAAAAAAAAAATACAAACGTGTTCTAGTCTAACAGTCAGATGGCATATAACAACACTCGATAAATATGAAATACTGGTGCATCTCATGCAAAAAAAATACAAACCTGTTCTAGTCTAACAGTCAGATGGCATATAACAACACTCGATAAACATGAGACACTGGTGCATCTCATGCAAAAAAAATACAAACCAGTTCAAGTCTAACAGATGGCATATAACAACACTCGATAAATGTGAGATACTGGTGCATCTCATGCAAAAAAAAAAATACAAACCTGTTCTAGTCTAACAATCAGATGGCATATAACAACACTCGATAAATATGAGACACTGGTGCATCTCATGCAAAAAAATACAAACCTGTTCTAGTCTAACAGATTAACAGATAGCATATAACAACACTCGATAAAAGTGAGATACTGGTGCATCTCATGCAAAAAAAATTCAAACCTGTTCTAGTCTAACAGTCATATGGCATATAACAACACTCGATAAATATGAGACACTGGTGCACCCAATGCAAAAAAATACAAACCTGCTCTAGTCTAACAGTCAGATGGCATATAACAACACTCAATAAATATGAGATACTGGTGCATCTCATGCAAAAAAAATGCAAACCTGTTCTAGTCTAACAGTCAGATGGCATATAACAACACTCGATAAATATGAGATACTGGTGCATCTCATGCAAAAAAATACAAACCTGTTCTAGTCTGTCAGATGGCATATAACAACACTCAATAAATATGAGACACTGGTGCATCTCATGAAAAAAAATACAAAGCTGTTCTAGTCTAACAGTCAGATGGCTTATAACAACACTCGATAAATATGAGACACTGGTACATCTCATGCAAAAAAAATACAAACCTGTTCTAGTCTGTCAGATGGCATATAACAACACTCGATAAATATGAGATACTGGTGCATCTCATGCAAAAAAATACAAACCTGTTCTAGTCTAACAGTCAGATGGCATATAACAACACTCGATAAATATGAGATACTGGTGCATCTCATGCAAAAAAATACAAACCTGTTCTAGTCTAACAGTCAGATGGCATATAACAACACTCAATAAATATGAGACACTGGTGCATCTCATGAAAAAAAATACAAACCTGTTCTAGTCTAACAGTCAGATGGCATATAACAACACTCGATAAATATGAGACACTGGTGCATCTCATGCAAAAAAATACAAACCTGTTCTAGTCTGTCAGATGGCATATAACAACACTCGATAAATATGAGATACTGGTGCATCTCATGCAAAAAAAATACAAACCTGTTCTAGTCTAACAGTCAGATGGCATATAACAACACTCGATAAATATGAGATACTGGTGCATCTCATGCAAAAAAAATACAAACCTGTTCTAGTCTAACAGTCAGATGGCATATAACAACATTCAATAAATGTGAGATACTGGTGCATCTCATGGAAAAAAAATACAAACCTGTTCTAGTCTAACAGTCAGATGGCATATAACAACACTCAATAAATAAGAAACACTGGTGCGTCTCATGCAAAATAATACAAACCTGTTCTAGTCTGTCAGATGGCATATAACAACACTCGATAAATAGATACTGGTGCATCTCATGCAAAAAAAATACAAACCTGTTCTAGTCTAACAGTCAGATGGCATCTAACAACACTCGATAAATATGAGATACTGGTGCATCTCATGCAAAAAAAAATACAAACCTGTTCTAGTCTAACAGTCAGATGGCATATAACAACACTCGATAAATATGAGACACTGGTGCATCTCATGCAAAAAAAAATACAAACCTGTTCTAGTCTAACAGTCAGATGGCATATAACAACACTCAATAAATATGAGACACTGGTGCATCTCATGCAAAAAAAAATACAAACCTGTTCTAGTCTAACAGTCAAATGGCATATCACAACACTTGATAAATATGAGACATTGGTGCATCTCATGCAAAAAAAATACAAACCTGTTCTAGTCTGTCAGATGCCATATAACAACACTCGATAAATATGAGACACTGGTGCATCTCATGCAAAAAAATACAAACCTGTTCTAGTCTAACAGATTAACAGATAGCATATAACAACACTCGATAAATGTGAGATACTGGTGCATCTCATGCAAAAAAAATACAAACCTGTTGTAGTCTAACAGTCAAATGGCATATAACAACACTCGATAATTATGAGATACTGGTGCATCTCATGCAAAAAAAATACAAACCTGTTCTAGTCTGTCAGATGGCATATAACAACACTCGATAAATATGAGATACTGGTGCATCTCATGCAAAAAAAATACAAACCTGTTCTAGTCTAACAGTCAGATGGCATATAACAACACTCGATAAATATGAGATACTGGTGCATCTCATGCAAAAAATACAAACCTGTTCTAGTCTAACAGTCATATGGCATATAACAACACTCGATAAATATGAGACACTGGTGCATCTCATGCAAAAAATACAAACCTGTTGTAGTCTAACAGTCAGATGGCACATAACAACACTCGATAAATATGAGAGACTGGTGCACCCCATGCAAAAGAAATACAAACCTGTTCTAGTCTAACAGTCAGATGGCATATAACAACACTCGATAAATATGAGACACTGGTGCATCTCATGCAAAAAAAATACAAACCTGTTCTAGTCTAACAGTCAGATGGCATATAACAACACTCGATAAATATGAGATACTGGTGCATCTCATGCAAAAAAAATACAAACCTGTTCTAGTCTAACAGTCAGATGGCATATAACAACACTCGATAAATATGAGATACTGGTGCATCTCATGCAAAAAAATACAAACCTGTTCTAGTCTAACAGTCAGATGGCATATAACAACACTCGATAAATATGAGATACTGGTGCATCTCATGCAAAAAAAATACAAACCTGTTCTAGTCTAACAGTCATATGGCAAATAACAACACTCGATAAATATGAGACACTGGTGCATCTCATGCAAAAAAATACAAACCTGTTCTAGTCTAACAGTCAGATGGCATATAACAACACTCGATAAATATGAGATACTGGTGCATCTCATGCAAAAAAATACAAACCTGTTCTAGTCTAACAGTCAGATGGCATATAACAACACTCAATAAATATGAGACACCGGTGCATCTCATGCAAAAAAAAAATACAAACCTGTTCTAATCTAAGAGTCAGATGGCATATAACAACAGTCGATAAATATGATATACTGGTGCATCTCATGCAAAAAAATACAAACCAGTTCTAGTCTAACAGATGGCATATAACAACACTCGATAAATGTGAGATACTGGTGCATCTCATGCAAAAAAAAAAATACAAACCTCTTCTAGTCTAACAATCAGATGGCATATAACAACATTCGATAAATATGAGACACTGGTGCATCTCATGCAAAAAAATACAAACCTGTTCTAGTCTAACAGATAGCATATAACAACACTCGATAAATGTGAGATACTGGTGCATCTCATGCAAAAAATACAAACCTGTTCTAGTCTAACAGTCAGATAGCATAGAACAACACTCGATAAATGTGAGATACTGGTGCATCTCATGCAAAAAAAATTCAAACCTGTTCTAGTCTAACAGTCATATGGCATATAACAACACTCGATAAATATGAGACACTGGTGCATCTCATGCAAAAAAATACAAACCTGTTCTAGTCTAACAGTCAGATGGCATATAACAACACTCGATAAATATGAGATACTGGTGCATCTCATGCAAAAAATACAAACCTGTTCAAGTCTGTCAGATGGCATATAACAACACTCGATAAATATGAGATACTGGTGCATCTCCTGAAAAAAAAAATACAAACCTGTTCTAGTCTAACAGTCAGATGGCATATAACAACACTCGATAAATATGAGACACTGGTGCATCTCATGCAAAAAAAATACAAACCTGTTCTAGTCTAAAAGTCAGATGGCATATAACAACACTCAATAAATATGAGATACTGGTGCATCTCATGCAAAAAATACAAACCTGTTCTAGTCTAACAGTCAGATGGCATATAACAACACTCGATAAATATGAGATACTGGTGCATCTCATGCAAAAAAAATACAAACCTGTTCTAGTCTAACAGTCAGATGGCATATAACAACACTCGATAAATATGAGACACTGGTGCATCTCATGCAAAAAAAATACAAACCTGTTCTAGTCTAACAGTCAGATGGCATATAACAACACTCGATAAATATGAGATACTGGTGCATCTCATGCAAAAAAATACAAACCTGTTCTAGTCTAACAGTCAGATGGCATATAACAACACTCGATAAATATGAGATACTGGTGCATCTCATGCAAAAAATACAAACCTGTTCTAATCTAACAGTCAGATGGCATATAACAACACTCGATAAATATGAAATACTGGTGCATCTCATGCAAAAAAATACAAGCCTGTTCTAGTCTAACAGTCAGATGGCATATAACAACACTCGATAAATATGAGACACTGGTGCATCTCATGCAAAAAAATACAAACCTGTTCTAGTCTAACAGTCAGATGGCATATAACAACACTCGATAAATATGAGATACTGGTGCATCTCATGCAAAAAATACAAACCTGTTCTAGTCTAACAGTCAGATGGCATATAACAACACTCGATAAATATGAGACACTGGTGCATCTCATGCAAAAAAAATACAAACCTGTTCTAGTCTAACAGTCAGATGGCATATAACAACACTCGATAAATATGAGACACTGGTGCATCTCATGCAAAAAAATACAAACCTGTTCTAGTCTAACAGTCAGATGGCATATAACAACACTCAATAAATATGAGATACTGGTGCATCTCATGCAAAAAAAATACAAACCTGTTGTAGTCTAACAGTCAGATGGCATCTAACAACACTCGATAAATATGAGATACTGGTGCATCTCATGCAAAAAAAATACAAACCTGTTCTAGTCTAACAGTCAGATGGCATATAACAACACAAAATAAATATGAGACACTGGTGCATCTCCTGCAAAAAAATACAAACCTGTTCTAGTCTAAAAGTCAGATGGCAAATAATAACACTCAATAAATATGAGACACTGGTGCATCTCATGCAAAAAAAATACAAACCAGTTCTAGTCTAACAGTCAGATGGCATATCACAACACTTGATAAATATGAGACATTGGTGCATCTCATGCAAAAAAAATACAAACCTGTTCTAGTCTGTCAGATGCCATATAACAACACTCGATAAATATGAGACACTGGTGCATCTCATGCAAAAAAATACAAACCTGTTCTAGTCTAACAGATTAACAGATAGCATATAACAACACTCGATAAATGTGAGATACTGGTGCATCTCATGCAAAAAAAATACAAACCTGTTGTAGTCTAACAGTCAAATGGCATATAACAACACTCGATAATTATGAGATACTGGTGCATCTCATGCAAAAAAAATACAAACCTGTTGTAGTCTAACAGTCAGATGGCATATAACAACACTCGATAAATATGAGATACTGGTGCATCTCATGCAAAAAAAATACAAACCTGTTCTAGTCTAACAGTCAGATGGCATATAACAACACTCGATAAATATGAGATACTGGTGCATCTAATGCAAAAAAATACAAACCTGTTCTAGTCTAACAGTCAGATGGCATATAACAACACTCAATAAATATGAGATACTGGTGCATCTCATGCAAAAAATGCAAACCTGTTGTAGTCTAACAGTCAGATGGCATATAACAACACTCGATAAATATGAGACACTGGTGCACCCCATGCAAAAGAAATACAAACCTGTTCTAGTCTAAAAGTCAGATGGCATATAACAACACTCGATAAATATGAGATACTGGTGCATCTAATGCAAAAAAAATACAAACCTGTTCTAGTCTAACAGTCAGATGGCATATAACAACACTCGATAAATATGAGATACTGGTGCATCTCATGCAAAAAAAAATACAAACCTGTTCTAGTCTAACAGTCAGATGGCATATAACAACACTCGATAAATATGAGACACTGGTGCATCTCATGCAAAAAATACAAACCTGTTCTAGTCTAACAGTCAGATGGCATATAACAACACTCGATAAATATGAGATACTGGTGCATCTCATGCAAAAAAAATACAAACCTGTTCTAGTCTAACAGTCAGATGGCATATAACAACACTCGATAAATATGAGATACTGGTGCATCTCATGCAAAAAAAATACAAACCTGTTCTAGTCTAACAGTCAGATGGCATATAACAACACTCGATAAATATGAGACACTGGTGCATCTCATGCAAAAAAATACAAACCTGTTCTAGTCTAAAAGTCAGATGGCATATAACAACACTCGATAAATATGAGATACTGGTGCATCTAATGCAAAAAAAAATACAAACCTTTTCTAGTCTAACAGTCAGATGGCATATAACAACACTCGATAAATATGAGACACTGGTGCACCCCATGCAAAAGAAATACAAACCTGTTTTAGTCTAAAAGTCAGATGGCATATAACAACATTCGATAAATATGAGATACTGGTGCATCTCATGCAAAAAATACAACCGTGTTCTAGTCTAACAGTCAGATGGCTTATAGCAACTCTCGAAAAATATGAGATACTGGTGCATCTCATGCAAAAAAAAAACAAACCTGTTCTAGTCTAGCAGTCAAATGGCATATAACAACACTCGATAAAAATGAGATACTGGTGCATCTCATACAAAAAAATACAAACCTGTTCTAGTCTAACAGTCATATGGCATATAACAACACTCGATAAATATGAGACACTGGTGCATCCCATGCAAAAAAATACAAACCTGCTCTAGTCTAACAGTCAGATGGCATATAACAACACTCAATAAATATGAGATACTGGTGCATCTCATGCAAAAAAAATACAAACCTGTTCTAGTCTAACAGTCAGATGGCATATAACAACACTCGATAAATATGAGATACTGGTGCATCTCATGCAAAAAAATACAAACCTGTTCTAGTCTGTCAGATGGCATATAACAACACTCGATAAATATGAGATACTGGTGCATCTCATGCAAAAAAAATACAAACCTGTTCTAGTCTAACAGTCAGATGGCATATAACAACACTTGATAAATATGAGATACTGGTGCATCTCATGCAAAAAAATACAAACCTGTTCTAGTCTAACAGTCAGATGGCATATAACAACACTCGATAAATATGAGATACTGGTGCATCTCATGCAAAAAAAATACAAACCTGTTCTAGTCTAACAGTCAGATGGCATATAACAACACTCGATAAATATGAGATACTGGTGCATCTCATGCAAAAAAAATACAAACCTGTTCTAGTCTAACAGTCAGATGGCATATAACAACACTCGATAAATATGAGACACTGGTGCATCTCATGCAAAAAAAATACAAACCTGTTCTAGTCTAGCAGTCAAATGGCATATAACAACACTCGATAATTATGAGATACTGGTGCATCTCATGCAAAAAAATAGAAACCTGTTCTAGTCTGTCAGATGGCATATAACAACAGTCGATAAATATGAGATACTGGTGCATCTCATGCAAAAAAAATACAAACCTGTTGTAGTCTAACAGTCAGATGGCATATAACAACACTCGATAAATATGAGACACTGGTGCACCCCATGCAAAAGAAATACAAACCTGTTCTAGTCTAACAGTCAGATGGCATATAACAACACTCGATAAATATGAGATACTGGTGCATCTCATGCAAAAAAAATACAAACCTGTTCTAGTCTAACAGTCAGATGGCATATAACAACACTCGATAAATATGAGATACTGGTGCATCTCATGCAAAAAATACAAACCTGTTCTAGTCTAACAGTCAGATGGCATATAACAACACTCGATAAATATGAGACACTGGTGCATCTCATGCAAAAAAATACAAACCTGTTCTAGTCTAACAGTCAGATGGCATATAACAACACTCGATAAATATGAGATACTGGTGCATCTCATGCAAAAAAATACAAACCTGTTCTAGTCTAACAGTCAGATGGCATAAAACAACACTCGATAAATATGAGATACTGGTGCATCTCATGCAAAAAATACAAACCTCTTCTAGTCTGTCAGATGGCATATAACAACACTCGATAAATATGAGACACTGGTGCATCTCATGCAAAAAATACAAACCAGTTTTAGTCTAACAGTCAGATGGCATATAACAACACTCGATAAATATGAGATACTGGTGCATCTCATGCAAAAAAATACAAACCTGTTCTAGTCTAACAGTCAGATGGCATATAACAACACTCGATAAATATGAGATACTGGTGCATCTCATGCAAAAAAAATACAAACCTGTTCTAGTCTAACAGTCAGATGGCATATAACAACACTCGATAAATATGAGATACTGGTGCATCTCATGTAAAAAAATACAAATCTGTTGTAGTCTAACAGTCAGATGGCATATAACAACACTCGATAAATATGAGACACTGGTGCATCTCATGCAAAAAAATACAAACCTGTTCTAGTCTAACAGTCAGATGGCATATAACAACACTCGATAAATATGAGACACTGGTGCATCTCATGCAAAAAAAATAGAAACCTGATCTAGTCTAACAGTCAGATGGCATATAACAACACTCTATAAATGTGAGATACTGGTGCATCTCATGCAAAAAATACAAACCTGTTCTAGTCTAACAGTCAGATGGCATATAACAACACTCGATAAATATGAGATACTGGTGCATCTCATGCAAAAAATACAAACCTGTTCTAGTCTAACAGTCAGATGGCATATAACAACACTCGATAAATATGAGATACTGGTGCATCTCATGCAAAAAATACAAACCTGTTCTAGTCTAACAGTCAGATGGCATATAACAACACTCGATAAATATGAGACACTGGTGCATCTCATGCAAAAAAATACAAAATTCCCAAAAAAAA